>NW_020525488.1:0-116053 GCF_003368295.1 Carassius auratus | reverse complement strand
TTTGAGGGAGGTTCCATACCTAAAATATATATTTACAGTTACTGTTATGCATATTGATCATAAACACAATAGGATGCAGACATCCTTGTTGATCTTGGAACAACATTCCAATCAACCAATCAGAATCAAGGGATAACTTTTCAGCAAATTTCAGTTTTAGGCTTATTTTAGGTCAGGGTTGGGTGCTTCTATACTCTTGTTAATCAGATATCATTTCCCACTGATTTTAGGAATAAATTATGGGGACGGTTAGGTTTAGGGGTAGGGATTGGGTTAAGTCTGAATTTTGGACATTAATGTTGATGCAGGAGCAACAAAAGATATGGATCCAGGAACATGTCTTACTTGGAAAAAATCACCCGGACCCCGCCTGGGACCAGTATGGGTTTGGGTGTTTTAAATGGTCAGTCGGGTCCCGGTCTGTTTAACATTGTGTGTACCCGAGTCAATCAGAGAACACCGCACCTGCCATTGATCAGTGTCAGTCAGCACTTTGCATATGTTTTATACTGTTTTCTTTTACTGAAGAAGAGACGCACCTGTTATTGAACACCCACACAGTAAAGTGTAACGCACTTCTGTTCTGTGCGCTTTTTGTTAAAAATTATTGTTCCTAGTCGTTTATTATGACCAACAAAAAGTATTGTTATTGTAGTTCAAAAGGGTAAATGCAACAGTAAGTTGATGGAAATGGGAGGGCAAGGGGGGTTATCAATGACAACAGTGTATAAGTAGCCATTTTCCATGGGGAAAAAAAGCAGGCTTGACAACCCTGCATCCAACACTAACTGCTGGAGTCAACTTTGACTGTTCATGGGTGGAGAGTAAGGAGAGGTGAAGAACATTTTGAGTGATTTGGAATTTGCATTTTATAAGTCCAAAAAGAGGAAATGTCTTGGAAAAAAGTGGAATTTATGGTCACCCTGATTTATTTCTTAAAATGTATAGAATCTATTCTCATGCTACTAGTAAGCCCACTCATTTTTAGCCACTAGCATTGAAGAAGTCATACTGGAACATTAAAAATCTGATAGATAGATAGCTTCACAAGAGTCTCTTCAACTACACAATATTATAATCTATCACTCATTCATATTATCACAGAAATACTGGGATGAAAGTCAGATATAAACATTGACGTCTATGGTTGCGATCAAAATAGAGCAAATCGCCTTTTGAAAGTAACTGGCACTTCAAATAATGTTTGATTTTGTCGATTACATCGTTTCTCCAGTATGTGAAGACAAGTGACTGTTAAAAAATGTATTTGTCACTGAATCATTTATTCAAGAGATTCATTTTGTTGATTTTGTCTGTAATTGATAGAACAGTAGTTAGACAGAAAGTGAAGTTGGATAGCTTTAAAATAGATACTAGTAGGTTTCGGATTAAATGTTAAAACAGCTTGCCATAGTTATGCTGCTGCAACAGAGTCCAGACCCCTGCTGAAATAATGCAGTCTATTACTGTTCAATTAGCACCAGTCTCCAGGAGGAGCAAAAATACATCACTGCTGTTAAACTGGGGACTTTCCTGGCTGGAGATCATCTGGGTGAGGCAGAGGAGGAGTTGCTTTCCCCAGAAAGCATAGATATGAGGCAATCAGGTTATAAAGTGATGAGGTTTGTCTGTGCTGTTTGATATGTTCAAGATTTTTATACAAATGTAATTATTTTTTGCGGTCTCCATGGAGCATAAAGTAATCTTATCAGCTGCATGGTAATGCACTGAGAGCCTTGTTAATGTTTCATAGATGACATGAACATACATGTGGTTCTGGTAGATGTTTTTTTATATATAGTTAAAGACGTGCTTCTGTACATTTAACAATGCTCTTGGGAATTGTCTGGACCAGAAATAACTGAGGTTAATTACAAGCATGCAGTCTGTAATCATACACTGGACTCCTCAAGGGTCAGAGACAGTGCTTTAGTCTCCAGTTTACAGTCTGAATTTTAAATGTCTGAAGACTGGAAATTGTTATTTTTCTCAGTGTACATAAGTTTTTTATTTTTGTGCTAGTGGTGTTCTCTACTGGTGTTGACTGTAAATAAATGCATACATACATACGTACATATTTATTTATGTAATTGAGCTAGTTGAAAAATAATAACATAGCCAAACTAAACTAAAATAACTACAAATAACTCAAATTGACAAAATTAGTAAAACGTCAAATTAAAATGAAAACCAAAAATACATTAAAAAACAATCATTTAAAAGTTGGTCAAAAGTTGTTTTCAGGAAATGATTAATGGTTAAAATGTTGCTTATCACATTTTTTTAAAATATATTTTGTGTTACTATTTCCATTTCGTTTTAGAGAATGTTTTGATTCACATGATTATGAAAATTAAATTTAACATTTGCTCATTTGCTGTGGACAGCAAGTTTTCATTGCCATCTAGTGGTTCCTGAAAGTGACATCCACCTGTGGCTGGATAAAAAAGAAACAATAAAAAACCAATATAAGAAATAAAAAGATAAGGAAAAAAAAAGAAAATTATTTACTCAGACTCAAGCTATTCCAATCCTGTATGAATTTATTTCTTCCACAGAACACAAAATAATATATATTTATAATTGTATTGTTCCTTAATTGCAAATATGAAATTTGGTTAACAAACTAAAAGGTTAATGTGCCGGAGATCCTTGTCTCTTCTGCTTTTATAAAATATAGGCTAATGATGTCTTCATAGTGGTGGAAACATATTTACTAAAGTTAAAATAAAAATTGCATTTACATTTAGATTTGGTCATTAAACATTCGCTTTTATCCAAAGTGACTTACAAATGAGAACAATGGAAGCAATCACAAACAACAAAAGTGCAATGATACACAAGTGCTATAACCAGTCTCAGTTAGCTTAACAGTTAACACAGTACACGTAGCAAGGGCTTTTAAATAATATAATAAATAAAAAGAAAACAGATAGAATAGAAAAAAATAGAGCTAAAGTTAGAGGGTCAAATAAAGATGAAAATTAAAATAAAGAAAATCAAGAAAATAAAATTAAAATCAAAACTTCAGCATTACAAAAATGACAAACATCACGAATGTAAGCTTGTTTAGCACTGACAGGATAGATGTGAAATGTTAAAGTAAACCTCATTTACCTCTGTAATAGAGTATATATGAAAGCAACCATGCAGTTTCTTGTGGGAATAAATTAAGAATCATACGAATGATAATATTCTTTGACGTGTTATGAGAACATACAGTGACGTGTTTTTTTTTTTTTTCAGTTACATAAATGTGAAAATTTTGAGAATTCGCTGACAACGTCTGAGCCAGTAGGCGTTCTGCGCGAACGTCATGTAACGTAATAAATATTCATGAGCTAATCCTTCGCCATAGTATGTGTCGGTGAACTCGGGATTTGTTCTCGATTGATTACTCAGGTCTGAGCAGGTGTTTCCCAGTTCAGCCTTTTTTTTTTTTTTTTTTGTCCTTTTCTGTGTGTGTGTTCGTGTGTTGCAAACGGAAACTGTAACGTTAATTTCCTGAAACACAACGAGTTACATTTCGTCCAAACCATGAATGTCTTCAGGTGCTCATTGGAAATGTATTAAAGTCGAACGCTTGCTTTATTCTCTGGAAATATAAACTAACGCTGAAAGGTAAGTAGTTACTTTTATAACTTCCTTCACATTCTTTCGATTTCGACCATTAAAGCTGAGGCCTTTTTCATATTCAGATCCAACTGGAATTTCAGCTTCTGAACTAACACAATATGGGTGTGTGTGTTTCCCTTACGAAAATTAACCATGTTGTTTTATTATAGTAAAACTGTAGTAAACTTTTTTTTTTTTTTTTTTTTTTTTTTTTTTTGGGCATATTGAATAAGTTTGTATAACCACAGTTTTACTTCAAATGCCATGGTTAAACTATGATTACCGCTGCAAAACCAGTCAATATTTGTAAACTATAGTAACCAGTGTTTTTATTAAAAAAAAATTGTATTTTTTTGTAGTAATACCATGGTTAATTTTCCTAAGCTTTGTAGTATTAAGTCCCGATTTTTGTCTTTTTTTCCCTGCAGTTGACCAGAAATGCTGATATTTGTCCTCCTGCTGTGTCACTTCACTTTATGTGGACACTGTGTGTGTGTTAGAAAAACCCTACAAACACCAGATCAAGACAGTAAAGGTGTGCAATGCTTTTAAACATTACCATTTAGTTTTTCAACAAAATAATGATCGCATATACTCTAATTAAAATCCTAGCATGATCTAAGATAGGATAAGATATGATATGTTTAGGTTTATGAGACTAAGCCTATTATAAAGTGACGATAATGATATCCATAACTTCATTTCAGTATATTTTTCTGCATAAGTTCAGATTAACTTTATATCTCTATCAAAGTTTCAATATATGTAACATTACTTTTGATTATTGCATGACACTGTGTTTTATTTGACACATTCTGTGTAGTGTTTGTTGTGGACCAGGAGGCCAACACATTTTTAGGACGTCGCCTGTTGTTGAACCGCTTCGACTTTGAGATCCTGACCCCAGGTAATCTAGAACGAGAGTGCTACGAGGAGGTGTGCAGTTACGAGGAGGCTCGGGAAGTCTTTGAGAATATCCCTGATACAGCTGAGTAATCCCACTATTGTTATTCTTGGCTAATTAATTTTATTCATTACACATGCTGTGACAAGCACTCCTAGTTAAACGACATTGTCATGTGTACGTGCCCATGGGTTGGATTTGGGCAGACAGCTCATTTTTAGGCAGTACAAATAAAGATGATGATTAAAACGTGATGCCAGAGTGTGTTTGGAGTGACACACTCCCTTCACATTAACAAACACCCATTTGTTATTTTCATACCGGACATGATTTTTAATTTGCATTAAATTTTTGATTTGACAGGATGACTTTTGGAAGAAATATAAAAAGGGTGAGTTTTTGTCATGCATACACCCCTTAACAGAAATTGCAAAAATCGAAACACTGAAATCTTTTCATCTTCTCAGTCAAGTGTTTATCTTTTCTGAAAGAAACCAGTTCATCCAGAGTTCTTTGCATGTTATTTTAATTTTCCCAGTTCACTAAAGTTCCACTTCTTTTTAAACCACTTCTTCATTCATTCTTCATTGCTTTCCGTATATGTGCAATCCTTCACATGTACGCTGCCAGTAAAATGTTTGGAATTATTAAGATTATTTGAATGTTTCTAAAAAGAAGACTCTGAAGCTTAAACCAAGATTGCATTGTATTTGCATGTATTTAATCAAAAATACAGTAAGAATAGGTATATTGTGAAACATTATATAAAACGACTTTATATTTTGTAACTTATTCATGTAATGCTAAGCTAAATTTACATTACTCCAGTCTTCAGCGTCACAGGATCCTTTTGACCAGTAGTGTATGTAATAACTTCCATTATTTCAAAGAATTCATGCACAAAGCACTGTCATATATAAACAATAATGTCATCAAATAAAATCTGCATTTTATTATTAGATTTTTGATAGCTATGTCCACCTGTATTTGTAGATCAGGGTGAATCCCAATCAAAAGTTGATGTGACGGCACTGCTGGTGGGCATCATCACAGCTGGAGTCTTTATTGTTATAGTTGGCCTCCTGACCTGGTACTTCTGCCAGGGGAGGAATAAAGACTATGGCTTCCGAGGGTAAGGCTTTACAATAACACATTGTCTGTGTTGAGAATTATGCTAAGAGTTTGTCATTATCTGTAGAGACTGATTGCAATGTTTTTGCCTTTTAAATTAAGTTCATTCCGACGTCGATCCAACCGAAGCAATGCCTCGGTGATCATCCGGAGACTGGAGGAGGTCTCTCTGCACCCTATTCCTCACACAGACACCGATGCCAGCCCAGATGCTCACGGTTTACCTTCTTATGAACAAGCCATCGCCATCAATGGACCACATGATGCCCCGCCTCCGCCGTATCCTGGGTACACACACACCTTTTCAATTATTCTATACCTGAAGTCTTTTTCAGTTTATTATTATGTCATTTAGTTGCATATGACCAACAATTTGACGTTTCTTCACAGTTATCTGTTTCTAAATGCTAAAGGAAAAAAAAAATCTAATTTACTGAGACTTTGCTCATCCTCAGGCCACCCAAGATGCAGATGAGTTTGATTCTTGATTTGGAGAAGTGTAGCTTTATGTCACTCCCTCACCTATGGATCCTCTGCAGTGAATGGGTGCCGTCAGAGTGAGAGACCAAACAGCTGATTAAAATCATCACAAGTAGTGGAGGATGTCCATCCATTGTTGTTCTTTTCCACCAAAATCTACCAACATATTTGTTTAGAACTATTTTGGACTGTAAACAGTTCTTGATCAGTGCAGATTTCTCTCTTGATCCAGAAGAGGTACTTTTTGACTGGAGAAAGCAATATTATGGATAGAGGATTTGTATTTTTTGAAGTTTAAATCTTAAGACATTAACTGATGGACTGGAGTGGTGTAAACTACTTGTGATGATTTTAATAAACTGTTTGGATTCCCATTCTGACGGCACCCATTCACTGCAGAACATCCATTGGTGAGCAAGTAATTGAAAGCTACACTACTACAAATCTGATGAAGAAACAAACTCCTCTGCATCTTGGATGGACTGAGAGAGAGTAAAAGTTAAAAAAACTGATGAATGTTGCTGCCTGTTTTTAAATATGTGACCCTGGAGAACAAAATCAGTCTTAAGTCACTGGGGTACATTTGTAGCAATAGCCAAAAATACACTGTATGTGTCAAAATTACAGATTTTTATTTCATGCCAAAAATCATTAGGATTAGGGGTGCTCCAATCACGATCGGCCGATGCGCATTAACGATCGGCCGATCGTGATCGGAGCACCTCTAATTAGGATGTTAAAGGGTTGGTTCACCCAAAAATGAAAATTATGTCATTAATAACTCACCCTCATGTCGTTCCAAACCAGTAAGAACTCTGTTCATCTTTGGAAAACCGTTTAAGATATTTTAGATTTAGTCCGAGAGCTCTAAGTCCCTCCATTGAAGCTGTGTGTACGGTATACTGTCCATGTCCAGAAAGGTAAGAAAAACATCATCAAAGTAGTCCATGTGACATCAGAGGGTCAGTTAGAATATTTTGAAGAATTGAAAATACATTTTGGTCCAAAAATGGCAAAAACTACGACTTTATTCAGCATTGTCTTCTCTTCCATGTCTGTTGTGAGAGAGAGTTCAAATCAAAGCAGTTTGTCATATCCGGTTCACGAACGAATCATTCGATGTAACGTAGGGGTGTAACGGTACATGTATTGGTACCGGACCGTTCGGTACGGGCTTTCGGTACGGTGCACGTGTGTACCGAATGACCGAATGCAATATTTTGTGTGCGGAACATAGGTACATTTTTGTGTTTCCACACGAACATATTAAGTGGCAGAAGTCTCCGCGTTCATTGGTAATCCCGCCCTGCAGCTGATTCTAAGGCTGGTGACACACTGGCTGCATGGCGTTTCTGCTGCGTGTCAGTTGCGAGATGGCTGCTTCGCATTTTCTGTGTCTTTACACATCAGAATCGTGCCTGACGCGGCGCTGGCACACTGCTGCTCCTGTTGGTGACATAGAGGGAGACCGCCGACAGACCAGGATCTTGTCTTCACGACAACAATATCTATATTTCATGTTGAGCATAAATATAAAGCCTACTGATAAAGGACACCGTCAACAGTATTGATGGCAAATGTCAGGTGCAATATGCCAGTGTGTCACCGGCCTAATATTTTCAAAAGGCATCACGCGAATGTGAACATCACTACAACTAGGAAAAAAACGATTGTAATTCAAACACAGCTCCCGTCGGCATTTAAACAGACCTTTGCTCTTAATTCCGATCGTTCCAACGCAATAACGAAATCTGAGCAGGTCTGAAAACTGAAACTGTTGATGCTGCTCTTTACACTTTGGAAAAGTTATATATATATATTTTTTTAAATAAGAGCAGGCCTACAAGCTGGGATTGGTAATGCTGCATTGTAATCATAGTTATTTATTTATATTTTATTATATGATATTGGTTTTTGAGACTGAGAGTATTTTATTTAGTGGAGAACTTTGCAGCAGTATTTTATTTCTTATTCTTTTTATTTTATATATATTTTATTAAAAAGTATTTTTAAAAAGTGTAAACAAATTGTTAAAAAAGTTTATAGTAATAAACAACCTGCAGTTTAAGGTTTGCATTTCTTTCCCTTACTGTACCGAAAATGAACCAAACCGTGACTTTAAAACCGAGGTACGTACCGAACCGTGATTTTTTGCGTACCGTTACACCCCTAATGTAACCGGATCTTTTTGAACCAGTTCACCAAATCGAACTGAATCGTTTTAAACTGTTCGTGTCTCCAATACGCATTAATCCACAAATGACTTAAGCTGTGAACTTCTTTTTTAATGTGGCTGACACTTCCTCTAAGTTCAAACAAACCAATATCCCGGAGTAATTCATGTACTCACACAGTACACTGACTGAACTGCTGTGGAGAGAGAACTGAAGATGAACACCAAGCCGAGCCAGATAATGACTCGTTCACACTCGTTACTAAATCTAAAATATCTTAAACTCTGTTCTGAAGATAAATGGAGGTCTTACTGGTTTGGAACGACATGACGGTGAATTTTTAATAACATAATCATGATTTTGGGGTGAACTATCCCTTTAAGTAAAGATCATGTTCCATGAAGATATTTTGTAAATCTCCTACCGTAGATGCACCAAAACTTACTTTTTGGTTAGTAATATGCATTGCTAAGAACTTCATCTGGACAACTTTAAAGGTGATTTTCTCAATATTTAGATATTTTTGCACTCTCAGATTCCAGATTTTCAAATAGTTGCATCTCTGCCAAATATTGTCCTCATAACAAACCAGACATCAATGGAAAGCTCATTTATTCAGATGATGTATAAATCTCTATTTCGACTGGTTTTATGGTCCAGGGTCACATATATTATACACAACCAACGATCTATTGTGTAATTCTTGTTATAATGGTTACATATCTAATTCCTCACGTCTAATATCTGTCCACAGTTCCAGGCCAGGCAGCATCCGACGATAACCATATCATCATTTTCCGAAATGAATCCGGATGGACTAAACCACTTTTTCTTGACTATGAACTGAAAATGTGTTAAACCAAAGGCATTTGGATTTATTACACTGGAATAAACCACTAATATTAAGCTGCATTGCAGCGTTTGGTCTTATTAGGAAATAATTATAATCACTGAACATTTCTAGATAGTGTAGATCGTTAGAGCTACCTAGAAAGATAACCTTTAAACCTAATCGCCATTTTTATTCTTTCAAGTGTTTATTTAAAACTATAACCAGTTTTATATTAATAACTGTTACAATAAAAGACAGATCATAGTGTTTTATATAATATGGTGGGCTTTTATGAAGGGCAAATCATTTTATCCTTTTTCAGTATGCTATAGTCCATTGTAACGATCTAGTAGGGTGTGACTTAGATTTGTGTAGTTACTGGATCAGTATTTGGTGTACATTCTGTGATCAGCTCACCAAAAACCAGATTACCTCCTCTAACGTCATGACACTTCTGTCAGGCTGTGTTGTTTGCACTTTACCTTCTGCATGTAGATAAACCAATTCTGTTACTTTCGTCTTCTTTAGGGATTTCAGTTCATTCTACTGGCATGAACATCAGCTTTAAAGTGTTTTTTCCCAAGCGGCTGGAACTGTACAGGTTTCTGAAGCATCTCTTTGATGCCTTTTAAATGATAATGGCTGGGCTCTAGTGTTATCATCATAGGGTTATTAATAGACTTTATAATAAACTTTCTAATTTGTCTGAATATTTTTGTATATTAGTGTTGTCTTGTTACATTTTGGTGGATGATGAGAATGCTTGGCGTAATTATCTCTAAAGCCGTTACACCGACATAACTTTTAGGTTCAATGATGATACAATTTCAAGTTGTATGGAGAGTCAGATATTGTTTATTAATGTTAAGCAGGTTAATGTGTGTAGGAAAGTTTTGGTTAACTTACATTTTACATTTTAGAATAAGGAGCACTTATTCAGTATTAACTATGACTTTTCCTTGAGTAAATTCCTAATGTGCTTCTTATTAATAATAAGTAAAGTAGTGGTTAAATTTAGGTTTTCGGGTAGAATTAAGGATGTAGAATAAGGTTGTGTAGAATGAGGTATTAATATCTGCTTAATTACTACTAATAAATGGCTAATATTCTAGTAATATGCATGCTAGTTAGTTAGTTAAGATAGACTAAAATAAAGTATTACTCTTACATAAGTCATACTTAAAATCCCAAACAAGTACAGTAGTTTTCAATCTTGATATGTTTCAAGATTCTTTGATGCATTTATTTAAAATATGAATGTTTTGAAATATTACAGTCACTTTTGATCAAGCAGGCATGCTTACTACATGTAAGTACTAATTTCTTTCTCTTTTTTTTTATACATTTTACCCAAAACTTTTGAATGGTAGAGTATCAGTTTCACAAAAATATTAAAACGCAACATCTTCGACCTTCATGTTTCTTGAGCAGCTAATCAGCATATTAGAATGATTTCTGAAGGATCGTGTGACTGTAGACTTGAGTAATTATGCTAAAAATACAGCTCTGATATCATAGAAACATAATACATTTTGCAATATATTCAGATCTAAAATAGTTACTTTAAAGTTGTAATCATTACAGTTTTTCATCAAGTAAATGATGAGCATAAGACTCTTTAGCCACACTTAAAAATATGAATGTCAATTACACAAATTTTCAAACATTTATTTTACAGGAGATATAGCACAAGTGTACTTTTCAAGCATGACAAAGATGTTTAGTTTTGAAATGACTAGATGATGCACTTAACCAGGTACAGTCAAAAATATTGTGACAGTTTGTGGTTGTCTGTGGTTCTCAGACTTTGTCAGATTGTAGACCACTTCAATATTGAACAAAAACTGTGGACCACATCAAACCATCAGTCATCAGTCTCAGAAAATAAATAAAAAACAATCATACTATTGTTTATACCCTACCCTCATAAGCTTGTTTATGCATCCTGTGAATAGATGTTTCATGTACAACTAAATGCTGCATTATATAGTTTTTACTGTATTTGCTAATCCGCATGAAACCCACTGTATTAGAAAACCTGTCTGAACTTGAAGGAAACTGTCTTAAAAGTTAGTTCTAAGACACAAATATAAAATTAATTTGATATTTTATTAGCTAATTCCATGGCATTAAGATGTGTGCGTGCATGTCTGAGGTTCACAGTTCTCTACATCTCAGAAGAATAAGAAAGTTAATATATTGGCCAAGAAATAATATAAGAACGAATGGAGAAGTCTTTCATAATAATAACGGGTTATGATTACAATGTAAAAGTGTATTTTGGATTAAGACTATGGAGAGGGAGATGGTATAATAACAGTATTAATTTAGTAAAAGTCTTCACAGGGATGCATGCTGCGCGCGCGCACGTTTGTGTGAAGAGAGAGAGAAAGCAAACGAGTAAGAGACAGAGGAGGGGGGGAGAAAAGCAAAAAAAAACTTTTGCACATCTAAAGTTTGTCGGAAGTGAATGTTAGGGAGAAAACGCCAATATGGGGACTTGAGGCAGCAGCGCTTCTGTCTCTGTGTGATTCTGTTTGGGGGCCACGAGCAGCTAGTATCGCCCTGCGCTTAAACCACAGCACAAATCATCCGTCTGGAGCACTGCAGGACACACGGCGTTTGAGGAATATGTGATTTTCTCACGCTCGGTTGAATGTGTAGCTGTATCGGGGGACGCGCGTCATTCCCGATCCAAGGCGGATGATGGAGAGGAATTACCCGAGCCCCAGCTTCACAGAGACGGGCAGCGCGGCGGCGCAGAGCGCGGGCTGGGCCTACAAACCCAGGTACGAGAGGGCGGGTCGCCTCCCGAAGAAAACTCCGGTGATGGAGGCCTAGCGAAAAACACACACATACACACACACCTAAAAGTGTCAAGACGCATGCAAAGCTAGTTTTAAAGGAGTTAATGCGTTTATAGCTGCAGTCTCTCGCGTAGTTACACACCGTGATGATGTTTGCTCATCTACTCAAATCACTGATCACCTTTAAAACCGCACTGCACTTAAACATTAATGCATTCTTATTCATGTAGGTGTATGTGTTGCCTATGAATCATCCAAAAGTGCTGGATAAGGACTGTGTCAGCTTGTTGGCGCATATATAAACTTGTTCAGCAGTCAGAGTGTCTTTGCGGACATCGAGGAGGTTTGTAAACAATTGATCGATCAGTGTTGCAGAAGGGCCACGTGTCTGCAACTTTACACAAAGTGTCTCATTTAGTTAAGTCTTTCACTGGTTTTCCTTAAAGGTCCACACTTGTGGCATTAGTGCATCGTGTTTAAATGCATAAATTGCCAGTTTTTTAGCATGCAGCGATGTCAAATGTAGTAATTTAGAATTATTTATTCAGTAGAGCATATTAACATTGCATTTAAGTGCAACAGCTTTTAAGACAGTGCATGTGTCTGATTGTGGACAGGTAACAGACTTCTGGTAGACACGTTATAACTGACCCACTTGGATAGCTGGGCAACATTATTTTAGGAAATTCCCATGAAGTGTGCACTGCATAGGGCCTTTCACAAGTCCTAATAATGCACATTGTGGTCATCTGTATTTTTGCCTGAATCTTTCTAATACGTCATAACGCATAACATGACACTGCAGCCTGGAAACTATTAAAGATTAAAATGTAGTGTATTGTAACTATTGTTGTGATTATGATGTCTTATTAGCTGTGTTATAATGCATTAGGAATGCATTTATAATGCAGCTCGTTATGATGTTGTATGATAAACCTGCTAGTATTGTGTGTTTTAAGCACCAGGTGGTTTGCCGGTCCGAACAAGGGATGGTTAGTTTATTACACTGTATTAGTATGCAAATAATTGCACAGGTAGTTCTGTTCACTCATTTGCAAAAATCAGAGTTCCCATATTTTAGCTTAGGGTTTTTGAATGCTTTGGTTGAAATTTACATTGACACCAAATTGAAGAAATCAGTCGTGTTAATTTACTTTTATAGCTAGGGAGCAGGAATGAGAATTTGCAATGTACAAAAAAAAGAATATATATATATATATATATATATATATATATATATATATAAGAAGGAATAAACAAAGAATGTATAACACCGTAACAAATGGACACACATTTAAGTTCCAGTAGGTTGAGGTTCATTAGGTTGTTCAGCATTCATAGTGGGACTTTTAGTCTGTTTTGTACTGGTAGTTGCAATTAGGCTGCGTTTAAAAAAAAAAAATAATAATAATTTTATTAAAATGATCACTGTCACTAAAAGTTTAATAATTTGTTGGCTCTGCTACTAACTGAAATAGAGCAGCTACTAGCTGATGGATATTCACTCTGTTAGTTTATACAATATGCATCCACACTGAAACCATCAAAAACAGCCAGGAAACAAACCCAAAGGAATCTCCCCAGCTGTGACATTTACTTACACAGATGTTTATTTGGAAAAAATATATAGTGCAGACTTCCTCTATTTAGCAGGAGATGTGGCATTGCTAAAATCATAACAGACAAACTAACCAACTAAAATAGTTTCCATATGTTTCCTCTGACATCTGTCTATTGTCTTTGTAGTTCATTTTTCTCATTGGCTATGAAGTATAGCCTACATATTACATTTAAAATGTTGATATGTTATGACAGAAAACTTGTATAAATATGCACATACAACTAACCAATCTATGCAAATATTACTAGCCTATTACATACACTTCTACTACCAAACAAGTCTGCATCACAGGGAACTTGTGTAATATCTGCTATGTCATGTCTGAAATAGTTTGTTTTTGTTATACAAAATAGTTTAGAGTTATGCAAATGTTTGGCGTAAACACTTCTAGAATGTTATGTGCGAAGATACTGTATGAAAATTTAATCCTAACTGAATGTTAAGGATCTTTGCGTGAGCTCAAGTTTGTGTTGGATTTTTAAAAGTACAAAAAATATCTAAAGGTGACTTTTTTTTGCTTTATAGTTCTAGTTATGGTTCTACACAGTTGGACACTGAGCTCCTCCAACGGCAGACCTTTGCCTCTAGTCACCAGCCTACGTTTACCACCACCACCCACCATCCCACAGGTGAGCAACAGATTCAGGCTGGAACGAGGTAAAGCTAGTGCTTAAAGTCATTGACAGTCTGTTGTCTGATATCTCTCTGCTAGGAGTGTTTGACTCAAATCAGCACAGCACAGCCAGTAGCAACACTACTGAATCATCGGTCATGAATTTCCTCTCCGGTATTGAATCTAGAAGCCTTCAGGCTGGACCTGCTGGCTCGACTCTTCTCCCTTCATTTAGAAGTCCATCCTGGCAAACTGGTAAATATACATTAGGTCTGTTATTTAGAGAAACCACTGATGTTTTTGCTGCACCATCTTATCAGCGATAATTGGACTCACAGTTTCTCAGTTGCCAGTTGCCAGGGTTATATGAAATAAACTAGCTGATGGAAGGAAAAAAATTAAATCTGGTTTTGTTTCCCCTATATCCCATGTATTAATAGATCATCATTTAGTATTTAATGAACATTTTCCACCCTCCTTTGTTTTTTAAGGCTCTTTCATAAACTCCTTCATTGCATGTTAAATTAATTAAGCACATTGCTGCATTATCACATAGGTTGCAGTTTTGTTGTTGTGTCCATTGTAGTTTGCACTGTTTCATCCTCTAATAACAAACTTTGCATTACAGCGTGACAAGTTCACAAATCCATTCTGACTGAAATGCATCACTAAAACTGTTATAGTCCGATAGAAAGAATCGGGTTTGTTATTTTCTCTAACTCTTTGCATTAGATCTTCAGGTGTTTAATAATAATATCATCAATCCTGTGTTCTCATTTTCATCTCACTGTAATTCGCCATGTTTCCAAACACTGAAACAGCTGAATGAATAGGTACAGAATGAGACATTTTTGGAGCTTTAGAATTTCAATAGATGGATTGTTTGGGTTTAAATGGGAAAGTTATGGTTTAAATGGCACAATTAACTTTTCCGCATTATATGAGCCCCTTAATTGTTGTGGCATCAGAAAGTGACATTTTAATGCAATAGAAAATTGGTTTCGAGATGACGTGCAATTTAAATGCCACTTGCAGTATGTCAAACCTAAATTTTTTCTGCTGTAGGTGCAAACTCTTCAACAGAACTATATCTCACCGGAGCCCTGCATCCTTCAGGAACGTTCCCGACGCCTTCTGCGCTCACATCCTACCAGCACCCTAGTGCCTTTCCTAGCAGAAGTTTCACCACTACATCAGCATCTGCAGTTCAGGACAGCACTTTCAGCTCTTCAAATGGTCTGCTATCCCCTAACGACCCTCTGCTGCAGCTCAAATCCCCCCAGTACACTGTGCCAACTGCACTTGCTTTTGGTGGTACGTCTCTAGGGGCTGGCTTGCCACCCCAGTCCTCCACCTATCGCTCAGCACAAGAGTCAGCCCCTCACCTCCTCCAGCCTCAGTTCAGCCTGCTGTCCGCATCCTTGGGCAGCTCCCAGCAAGCCCCTCAGCCTTACGGTGGCCCGATTTTCTCAGGCTCCATTGAACGAGCACTTCAGCGTGAATGTAGTGTGATCAAGCACCACCAGCGGCCTTCTAGCACCCAGCCAGTTCAGGAGCAGCTGGCTAGCGGTGATCAGCACTCCTTACAGGGTTACCTGCATGACGAGAGTGATGTTTCATATCAACAGGACCCTTCCCCGCACACACCCTTACCCTGCAGTCCTGTGGGCGACCCTTCGCCCCTAAACAGCACCACACAACAGAAGACAGCTTCTCAGGCAGCACTGCAGCAAACTCAGGCCTACGTTTCTTCGGCCCCCTCCCCTGGGTTTTGCAGCTCATCTGGAGTAAAGGTTAAAGACGGTTCTTCCAAAATAGTTCAACATCCCAGTGAGAACACAGACACTCAAGCCCAGGCAAGCTCTCCAGGCATGCAGCCGCAGAGCTACTCCTCCCCAGCCCAGAAACAAAGCTCAGTGATCGCTAGCCAGTCACAACCGTACACATCCACGCAGCTTCCAGGCCTGGTCTCCGTTAGTGCCTCGCACTCTTATATCACATGTCAAAGCCTGTTGAGCAACCTCAGCCAAACACGAGCCTTCTCGTCTAGCTTGCCTGAGAAGCTTCCTTCAATTTACAAGACTTTCCCATCATTTGCTAGTCAATCTGAAGCTGAGACATCTGTGAGCCAGTCTCTTATTTATTCCTCGAGTCAGCCACAGGATTTGCCGCCTGCAGGTAACAGGGAAGGGTATGAGACACAGGTGCAAACTCTTTGCATGGGAAGTCCTTCTCAAAGTTATTCTTCCAGCCACCCTCAGGGCCTGCCAACCATTAGTTTCTATACCCAGGGGCTGGTATCTGCAAGCATACCTTCGCAGAACTATGTGTCAAGTCAATCCCTAACCCCCATCCCTTCCTTCTCACCCAGTCGTGCCAGAAGTTTATCATCCACTAACCCAGGACAGGACTATATCTTAATGCAGTCTCCACCTGGTTTCAAGACAGACAGCGCTCTTTTACAGCAGAAGTACTTGTCATCTGTCCAGTCATCAAGCTCCTCCCCTGCCACTCACACCCAAGCCTTACCAAACAGCCAGCCCTCAGTCGAGTTAAAACCACATCAGCAAGATGAACGAATGTTTCTTTCCTCGAAAGAGGGCTCTGAAGAGCTTCCTCTTGAGGATGTGCAGGCGTTACAGAAAGGCTCTATGTTGACCTCCTCTCAAACCCTTTCAGCCAATGAAGTCGGAGCACAGAACAGCACAAAAGATGATGTTTATGTAGTTTCGAAAATGGAAGACAGGCACAACACCCAAAGTGTAATTCGTAGTAACTCCAGAACAGAGGAGCAGATCCTTACACATTTGGAAACCTCGAAGGAGCTCACTAACAGTGCCAATACTCCCTCCGACGCCAAGAGTAACCCTTTGTTGATGCACTCCACCCATGCACCCTTGAGTGCAGACCAGCTGAAACAGCATACTCTACTTCTGAAAGGCTCCAGTTCTCAGCAGCAGAACCTTCAGGGTCAGATTATCAGAGTTCAACCGACAGATCCCAGACACCTGTCTGAGGACCAAACACAGTTCATTAGAGTTCCCAGTGCCCAATTTCTCCTTGATCCCGCTCACATGATTGTTCTGCAACAGCCTGTACTCACCTCAGGCCAGAATCAGACCAAGCAGACTATGTACATGCAGTCCGTACCAGTCCAGTATCTCCAAATGAACAGCGACACTGTTAATTTGACAGTTAATGGGCGTCAGAACCAGCAAGTTGTCTCTCACCAAGTGCCCAACTCAACAGAGTCCACTAAACAGGACCCAACACAAAAAGACAACTTCAACCAGTTAAATCCTCATGACGCAAAGCAGAACTTTACTCTCAGTTCTGTATGCTTTCCTGACTCGATGCTGTTGGCAGATGAGAGGAACATCCTGTCAAATGTGGATGACATCCTTGCTGCTACCGCAGCCGCCTGTGGCGTCACACCACAGGACTTTGTCAAATCCACGTCATCTGATGCCAACTTGTCATTGGTAGCCAACCCTGTAGTTTCCAAGTGCAATTTTCAATCAGCTGAGAACAGACTCGATAGTTTCCCATCTCAGCATATGATAATCACTAATTCGCAAGCCATGACTATAATTGGTGCTCAAACGACATACTCCAAAGATGAAACGGAGGGACACCAAGTGTTTACGCTCTCAAACTCTAATAACCAACATGACATGAGAAACAACTCTGCACAAGAAATATCTGACAAAGTAGCAAACATTAATGAGAAAAATAATGTCTCACCCAAAGGACATTTTGTAAACTCTAGCCATGGCTCTGTTTTGAATGCTAATGGACAAGTTATTAGTAATACGACCTCCTCTGACTTTCAGTTGTCTGGCCAGGAGCAAAGTCAGCCAGGAAATCAAAATACTGAAAAGACATCAAATAATATAAGCCAGACGAAGGGATTGAACAGCTTTAAAACCGATGATAATCCAAGTGGACATCCTACAGATGGCCTTCCAAAAAAACGACCCAGATCAAAGGGTTCTTCAAAGCAATCTGTTGAAGATGAAAATGGTCAACCCAAATCTCAGAAGAAAAGCACACAAGTTAAGCGTCAGAATTCACGCACCAGTGAGGCAAGTTCAACTTCCACCTCGGACGTCTCAAATGAAAGCTACCAGCAGCAGGAGAGAATGCGTCAGAAGTTACGAGAGGTTGAAGAAAAACAGCCAGAGGTTAAAACTGGATTCTTGGGCTCCTTCCTGGACTTTCTTAAATCTGGATCCAGACAAAACCTATCATCTCCACCGATACGGTCGCCCAATCGCACCAGAAAGCCTTCAGCCTCCAAGAGACCTCCTAATCCATTACTTATTCCTTTTAAACCTCCCCCTCCTTCAACCCCATTGATATCTCCAGATCCTCAAAGTGTCATTTCTACAAAACGACTTGATGAAGAGCTCCAGAGGAACCTGGAAACACTGCCGTCATTTTCCTCCGATGAAGACGATTCAGTGGGGAAAAACCAAGATCTTCAAAAGAGCATCACCTCTGCACTGTCATCTTTAGACGAGCCCTCAGACAAAAAGCAGAAGTTGGGTATGGAAGCTCCCTTTATGTAGACCTTTTCTTTCATGATTCATTATGAACATGTCTAAATCATAATATTATAATATGTAGAAAGGCTTCAAGAACTGTAAAAACTGGTAAAGGCATGTTGCTTAATATTTGATTTTGTAAATCAATGAAATTTTGGTATTATGATAACCCTAGTTCATCTTCTCCTGTTTCAACATAAAACATCAGGTGACAATACAAAGCAACTTCAGACCTCCAGCACACAGCCTACTGATGCCAAGCCACAGGACCAACAGGCGGTTGTACAGAAGATGTCTGCGGAGGAGTTACTAAAGGATGTGCCTCCAGACAAGCTAGCTGTTCAACTGAACTCAGTTGCTATCGAGGGCCTGATGGATGAGGAGCTGTCAGATAGTGGAGCGGAGGGCATGTACCGGGAGCGTGACGAGTTTGTCGTAAGGAATGAGGATATTGAAAGGCTGGAGGTAGGCTGGGACTTTTATTAACCTGTTTAAGGCAACATTTCAAGTCAACAACATGCATTTTTAACAATTCTGATATGGAACAACCACTTGGATGATCCAGTTTAATTAAATATGCCATCTAGTTACGCTTTTTAGCGTGTATATATGACTAGCACATTGACTGTTTATTAGTATTTATAAAGCACATATTAATGCCTTGTTCTGCATAACCATATTTTATATGCCTTAATCACACCTTATATGTAAGGGATAACCCCTGACAGGCTGATCCGGAGCGGAGGAGTCTTGTGTCATCCTGAAGTAGGGGTGCACGATAAAAATTGGCCGATAATTTATGCGCATCTCGTCAGTAAAGCCGGTTCTCTAATCAGCGGTAAATTCCATCCGGTACGTGATTTCAAATAGTGCAGCTGTTACTACACAGAGCCGTTGTTAAATCCACGTTTATTATCAGCATTATCGGCTGACGAGATGCGCATGAATTATCGGCCGATATTTATCGTGCACCCCTACCCTGAAGGGGGGTATTCTGCAATAACAACCGGCTGGATGTACATTATCCCACTTATTAGATGGCTACTTGCCACATAAGTAAATAATTAGACAGAAAATATTAATTTGAGTTGAAATATCTGAACGAAAGCTTCCACGAAGATAGCAGTTGTGAGCAAGAGGCAAGTTCAAACTAGACGGTAATTTAAGGGGAAACAGTGTAGGCAAACCACGTATTATACATTTCCCCACATACATATTTAAGGAAATAAAATATTTAATACAAAAATCTTACCAGTTTGTTGAAAATCTAATAATCCATTACAGCATACAAAAAAATTGTAGCAAAATGGCAGGGCCTGCATTTGTATGAAACGAGAGCTAGTCCGCGATACCAGGACGACATTATAAATTATTGTACAACATTTTTAATCAAATATTTTATTAGCTAAACAAACACATAGCTTCCACCAAGAAAAAATAGTTCAAGCAAGAGTACAGCGCCAACTGCTGTTACCTGGATGAGCCTGTGTTATTAGCTTTTACCGGTTGTTATCCAGGGATAACATACCTCAGAATGTCACGACTGACCAATCAGAATCAAGTATTCCACAGAGCCGTGTAATTACTCAACTTAACATCTATTTACATCTTATTGACTATTAATGAACAGCAAATTAGGCATTTATTGAGGCAAGAGTTGTAGTCAATAGTGAATTGGTCCCCAAAATAAAGTGTGACCCATAATTCATAAAATGGATTCATGTTGAGTCTCAATTGTTGAAATTACATTATGTGACCATGGATCATTGTTATGCTATCATTTGTGGCTGAGCGGGTATTGACGTTTTTCACCTCCTGTCAGTTATACGAGACATAGGGAAGACTGTCTGTCTGTGTTTAAATAAACCCTTTGTCTCTTTAAACTAGTGCTGTCAAAAGATTAATCACGATTAATCACTTCCAAAATAACAGTCTTTGTTTACATAATATATCTGTGTACTGTGTACATTTATTATGTATACATAAATACACACACATGCATTTTATATTTTTAAAATATTTGCATGTGTAAATTAATATATATTTTTTAATTATATATTAATATATTTAAAATATAACACATTTTTCTTAAATATATACATAATATGCACAGTGCACACACAAACAAAAACTTTTATTTTGGATGCGATTAATTGCGATTAATCGTTTTACAGCACTGGCTTAAATCTTTGATGTGTTGTGTTTTTGTGTGTAGATCACATTGAAGGCAGGGGTCGAACCACCAGCCATCTGGAAGGTGCAGAAAGCCCTGCTACAGAAGTTCGTACCGGAGCTCAGGGACAGGAAGCGAGTCTTCTTTGCCACCAACAGTGTAAGTGCCAATACATAACAGTAGTTAATGTGACATGATAGTGTGTTTCCAGTGGATATCTTAAAACGCCATGAACAACAGGCAGTGTCTTATTCTCTTTTACAGTATTTGGGGTACTTTGGTGATGCTAAGTCCATGTACAGGAGAGTACATGTCAAATTTCTCGACACTGTCAACAAGCGGGAGTATGTTCGAGTCTGCAGCAGGAAACCACGATGCAAGCCCATGCATTCAGTGAGGTACAGACCGTATGTGTCTTACTATATTAGTATTCATTTAGCTAATGAAGAAAATGCTTGTACTTGCAGTGAAATGTCATTACCAATATGGCTTAAAGTCACCCTGAGATGAAAATCCACCTCAACTGTTTTCTAAATGTGCATTACAGATCTTACTTTCAATAGTTCATCCATGCACTTTCATTTTTAACATTTCTTGTCCTTGTAATGTGTAATGAAAATGTAATTACTGGATCTGAGAAAACGTCAGACTTCTCTCTGGTGATATATGCAGGTTTTTTCCAATCATTTAGTCACTTAAGCTCCTCCCCTGCAAGAACGCATTCAGTCCGTTCACACGCACTCTCTTAATGCGATCATAATGAGACTTTGGCAATTTTGCGATTAAACTTTACCTGATGTAACCACAATACTTCAATCTAAATAATGCGCTCAAGTTCATAATCGCAGCAACATACTCGTATGAGGTGGTGTTCACCTAAATGTAAAACTGAACCACATGCAGATGAGTTTTTGCTATTCTTTACTAAAATGTCAAGCTGAGCCACAGCCCTCTATTGTGCAATCCCACCCAGCCAAATATTTTTCCATGGAACATCAATCTCCTGCCAGTGTGTTTGAAATCTTCAACATCAGACTGATCCCACACATTACTCTGCTCCAAACAGCTAGCACGAACTTCACAGTATTTCACTTTCCATCAGAACCGCTCCCTTGTTGACTACGCTATTGATGATCTACATGTTATACTCCATAAATAACATTCATTTATTTATTTGTTGTTCCCAGAGGATCTCAGGCCAAAGCTCTTCTGGCCCAACGATTCACTGCGGCGTCTGTGTCGGACTCTCCCACGCCGAAAACATCACAACAGAGAGCTCTGTCCAAACCCAGACACAAGCAGCCCAAAGCCAAGGCTGAACCGCCGCCTAAAAAGAGAAAGAAATGGAAAGAGGAGTTCACGACATCTCCCTCCGACTCCTCACCGGAGGCTGTGAGCGAGGATGACGGTGAGACACGTGACAGCAGGGGAAGTATGACCTTGTTGTGTTCAAATGTGGATCTGTGAACATCAGTGAATATTTTCTTATTCCATATTTTCGAATGTCTATCTGGTTCAGGGTTATCATTAGCTAAAACTATTAAAACATTTTTATTAATTAATATAAAAGTTTAGAAGTTTTATACACTCATTTGTGCTTCAACTACATTTTTCCATCTAATATATATATATATATATATATATATATATATATATATATATATATATATATATATATATATATATATTAGATGAAAAATGTAGTTGATGCACAAATTAAAAGAAAAAGAAAAGATAAATATGAATAAATTAAACCTAAATAATAATTGACAAAAACTAATAAAGACTAAAGCACATAACAAATTGACAAAAAAATTAACTAAAAATGAAAACTGAAAGTACAGTAGTATATAAATAATACTGAATAACACTTGTCTGGTTGCACCATCATTTCTCATGAGTGTGTTGCTATTGTTCTACACTCATCCTTTGTCCAATCCCATAAATCCTTATCTTAGAGTTTACGCCTCCGGTTCCGTTCGCCTCACGTTTCCTGAACACCAGAACGATGAAGGAGACCTTTAAGAGCTTCGTAGAGCTGCTGATCAGCTTAGCCCTGGACGCGGACGTCATGAACGCACTAGAGCGAGAGAACGGTGAGAAGTCAGGGATCAAACGGTCTGATTTGTAACGGGAGTGTTAATGAGTGGCTGGTGGTGAAGCTGACCGGTGTGTCTGCTCTGCTCCTGCGTTCAGACGAGCTGCTGCTGCCTCACATGAAGAGGGTGGAGGGAATGATCACAGACAACAGGCGCAGGCTGCTGCCCAAACTGCGCATGGGTCAGATCTTCAAAGTGAGTCACGAGGCACCATTTTCCATTTCGCCATCACTATATCACAGTCCTGCTTCTGTTCACAATAATAATCACATTTAACACGCTGACTAATAGCTCAGTCAGAATAAAACTTTTGTATTGTTCGGGTTGAATTAAAGGAAAATATTAACTTAACCTCAGTCCATCCGAGATGTACATGAGTTTGTTTCTTCATCGGAACAGATTTTCTGAATTTCAGCATTACATCACTTGTTCATCAACGGATGCTCTGCAGTGAATGGGTGCCGTCAGAATAAGAGTCCAACAGCTGATAAAAGCATCACAATAATCCACAAGTAATCCACACCACTCCAATCCATCAGTTAATGATTGTAAACTGTTTGTAAGAAGCAAATACATCAAGACGTTTTAACTTAAAACTGTTGCTTTCACCTTAAATATTGTCCTCAATCCATAATGCTATGTTCTCCCGTTCATACATTTTTATCAGAAGCAACAGTTCAAAGTTAAAATGATGGATTTGTCTCATACAAACATGCAGCTTTTCATTTCACAAGACTGTTAATTGATAGACTGGAATCTTGTGGATTATTGAGATGTTTTGATCAGCTTTGAGGACTCTCTTTCTGACGGCACCCATTCACTGCAGGGCATCCATTGGTGAGTAAATGATGCAATGCAGAATGTCTCCAAATCTGATGAAGAAACAAACTCTTCTGCTTCTTGGATGGCCTGAGAGGGTGTACATTTTCAGCAGATTTTCATTTTTAGGTAAACCAACTAGCTGACGAGTAATTAAGACCAACAAGCTGTTGGTTTTGAAAATATGTACTTTTAAACTTGATGAAAACAAGACTGTGCATGTAAACACAGTCACTGTTGATTTCAGGAAGTGTTTTTAATGCACGTTATTTTGTCCGTCAGAATGCATTAGACAGTTTCCCTGAGCTGTCCGTGGTGACCGAGCTGAAAACAGACTGTGAGACTCCCGTTTTTAAAGTGAGGTTAAGTGGGAGGGCTTACAACAGGAAAACCATGAAGCCCTCGAAATCACCCTGCAAACTTCCTCTGGTGAGTACTGCAGTGTTTCTAACACCAGATATCAGATAGTTCAATTGTTTGACCACTAGGAGGTATACCATACTAGCTTTTAGGTCGCTGTACTCTAGATATACAGTTAAAGTCTTTATTTATTCATTTTCCACTCTTATCAGGAATACACAGTGGATCAGCAGAAAACAAAGTGGTTTTCCCTGTATCACTCTCTACAACACTACAAGTACCACACATATCTGATGTGTATGGAGGAGGTGAGGCATTAGTGTGCGTGTGTGTGTGTGTGTGTGAATGAGCTTTTGGATGGATAACCAATCTACTAGTCCTTGAAGACGAGCTCTAGGAATCTTTGAAAGCATCTTGTTTTGACTAGCATTGCTCATATCAGTGTCAGCTCTGACGTGTCTGGTTTTATCCTCAGTGGTAAAATCCTCCACCTCGCGCTGTTTGCGTAGTCGAGATAAGACCCAAGCATTTGCCTAGTGCATGAAATAATGACTTGAAGCACTCCCTGAGATATTAAATTAATATTTCACAAAAAAAACAACACATTTGCATATTCACTGTTCTCTGATGTTTAATGGTCCAATGGTAAACAGATTAAATGTATTTTATTTTATTATTTCTTCAATCTTTCATATTATTTTGCAATTAGTTTGTCATGTGAACATTTCATCTCATATTGCTTCTGCTGAAAACAACAAAACAGAAGACCTCTTTTAGGGTCTTCATTAGTTTTATTATTACTTAGTTTTAACTGTAATTTAAAATAAAGACAAATTAAAGACAAATATAGTCCTGGTTTTAATTACAGTTGTACTGCAAATAAAAAAAATAGTAAAAAATTATAACCTTCAGCACTTGAGCTGTTATCATTTTTAAATTTTCAAACTTTTATTTTTGCCGAATGTTGGTGAAATTTTTCTGTCCACGGAAATGTTTGAAATTATTTAAATGGAAGTGAACCCAACACTTATATACAATAATATATTACTCTTAATTCGTTTTTGATTTTATAATCGCACTAAAGTTTACTGCATTTTCTGAATCGTATCAATTAATTGTGCTGCCCAATTAATTTATTTGTAATTTTACATTTGAATTAATTAATTATAAGCCTTTCATCAACTAACGTTCCTTCACGTCCAGCTGTGGTGCTCATATGGGAGATTCGGGTTTGAATCTGATTGCTACTATCGAATAACAAACACAGGACACCCTAGAAAGTTCATTTCTCTCATTAGAAAATGTAAAAATGTAGTTTGTGTTTACAGTACGGTTGTACTATGTTTCGTCAGTGTGTTTCTCGCTCATCAGATTCGGTTGTTGAAGTCGCGAGGTAAAGATCTGGGGCAGGAGGAGACGGTTCAGACATGCATGGGCAACAGGACATGGGTCGAGGGCCTGTTCGATCGCTTCGGGGAGCTTCTGACACAGGTGCAGCAGGCCTGCCTTTGAACAGAAGCCTAGATTCTGCTGATAGATGAGCATATATGAGAATGAGCGTGCATAAACCTGATGAACCTGCACTGTTGAGGACAGACTTCAGTACCAAGAGACAAATGGAAATAAATAGACCAAACGGCTGCCTTTTTCTGTCATGCACAGAGACAGTGGACTGTGGTTTTACATGAAAGCCGCTTTAGCTGTAGTTGAGTGTTGTCTGTACCCAGTCAAGGTCTGCGTTCTTTCCTCTTATCAATAAGGACCAGGATTGATCTGTTATGTGATACATGTGTCTTGCTGAGAACCAGAACCTTTGGTTCAAGAGAATAATATCAGTCTGTGATTATGGTTTGGAGGGCTAGGTGATTATAAAAATAAAATTACACATTGATATACATGTAAAACATCTGAATGCCAAATTTATATAGGTTATGTTTTGTTTGTCAGAGGAATCTCATGATGTAATCTAGAACACTTAGCCGATGTGCTTTTCAAACTCTGTTGGTTAAAACAGAGTTGGTGCAATTCTAATAACGCTTTTCTGATATTATGTTGTAATAAAAAGCATTTTTTCCTGAGGTAAAAATCTCTTTATACTCTTGTCTCTTTTTTTTTTTTTTTTGCTCAAAACATTTATTTTATCTCACAGATAGATGTATTTTTCACAGAAGGAAATATTGTGCTCATATGTCATATGCACATCGTGTACAACCTAAAGGAAGTTCCTTATTTGGTGACTGTGCGAGTTCACAACGAATACTGTGCCGACAGCATTGGATTCGTTTTCCGCTTTTCAGGTGTAGCTGTGTTACACACTACTATGTTTTTGCTGACATGTGAAAATAAATTTCCTATTAAATGAGAATTTTGAGTGAGTACTTCATTTATTAATGATCATCTTTTGGTGTCTGAAAACTGGTTTCATTTTAAAGCTCTTTAGTACATTTTCATAGCAGTTTTGTCACATAATGGTTTATAAAATGAATACGATCCCTTTTCTCATTAGTGTGCGTTACATCATTACACCTTTAGGTGGCGACGTGGGGGAGTGAGTCATTAAAGGGGTCATATGATGTTGCTAAAAAGAACATTATTTGGTGTAATGCAGTGTGTTTAAACGGTTTAAGGTTCAAAAAACAGAACATGGTCATGACGAGACAAAACCAATAAAACCCATTACAAACAAGGCATTGGTTGCATCCAGTGGGGACATATTTACTGATTATAATGACTTATACTGTCTTTTTACAAGGTGCGTTGTGTATTGCATTTGTGATCAGAGAAACGACAAACAAGCGCTGCTCTACACTGCTCAAACTCACGTTTCAATCATCGGTGGCACATTCTTTAAATATGTAAACGTACTTACCGGCTGTGAGTCAGAAGCACCAGACCAAAGTTTGAACCGCCCCACTTTATAGAAACAGTCTTTGTGCCGCAGAAGGCACAAAGTGTTTGCAACTTTACAGATCTTCATTATGCACCAAGAGCCTGTAGCACTCCAAAGAGAAAAGAAAAATGGAAATCGAATCACATGACACCTTGAAATGTTCACACATGAAGAAAGGGGCTTAATGAAACAGTCATTAGTCATTAGCCCCTTTCACACTGCCATTCCGGCAAATACAGGGGTAAAGTGTTCCTGTAATTGTTCCCTGGTTGCTAGATTTGGCACTTTCACACTGCCAGTGATGACCCGGTATATGTGCGTACTTTCACACACAGCCCTTGAAGATCCCGTAACTAGGGATGCTCATTTCGATTAATTTTCCCAACCGACAACCGCCGCTCGTTAATCGATTATTAACCGTTAACTGATAAGATTATAATATTGAATTGGCATTAAATACAAATAAAATTAACGCGTATCTGTGACCCTTTAAAAAAATACAAACAATTTTTTTTTTCCATCAAAGGGTTTATTTTAACGTGCAAAGTGCAAACAGCAGCATACAGAACAGATCAACAACAGAACCTGGATTCCGTTTAAATTTCCACGCACCTGCAGCATTTCTGACAGTGAGAGAAAAATAGAATAAAATAATACAAATTAAATACAAACTAGGCCTAGACTAAATCTATATATTTTTAACTTAAATAATTAACAAATTAAGATGACAAAAAGAAAACACTGAATCCGTTTGAACGAAGCTTTCAAACCGGATTTTTTCCCGTTAGATTAAGATTTTTCGTTAAATAAAAATAGCAGCCCTACCTCAAAACCTTGTCCAATTTTTATGTAAAAAAGCAACATATCAACGTGATGTGGGGTCAGTCTGGAGCGCAACCTGTTGACAGTTAGACCCGCGGCAGAAAACACCCTCTACAATGGGACAGATGTTTCGGGAATACACAGGTAACGTCTCGCTAGAGTGGCCAGCTTCGGGAAGCGCCTTTATTTGCTTTCCACCAGTCAAGAGGATTAATATCCAGAGAAGGAGGATCGTCTCTCATGTAGATGTCAACATCTGCTTCTGGATAATCAGTGCGTCATCTCCTGAGATCGCCGTGCATCGCATCTTCTCCCTGATAACATGGAGGGCAGAGTTTGTTGCCCTTCATCACTCGAAGCTTGTGGGTGTTTGCTTCGTAAATGTTACTGCATCGTACTTGTGCTACTGCTGTATTTTAATACGGCGCCGCATAATTTACAGGTAACTTCGTCGCCCTTTCTGTTAAAATAATCCCACAAAGTGCTTCTTTTCGCTCGCTTCATTTTGCTTCCCTTGCTCAGAAAAAAAAAAATCTGCAGGCATGTGTCACGGGTGTGGTTGAGCGTGCCGACGCGCTCCGTGAGTTAATAAATAAGCTATATAGTAGCCTAGGCTATTTTATTTTCGAAACCATGCAGCAAACTAAACAAAAATTACCTTAAAAAAAAACGTCAAACCGTTTAACTGATAGTATTAATCGGTCAAAATTTTTACTTTCGGTTAACGGTTAAACGGTCAATATGAGCATCCCTACCCGTAACGACACATGACATCAGCGCGTGACGTGTAATGTACGAGTCGACAAAGCTTGGCACGTTATTCTTTAACTGAAGCAAGCAAACGATATCTGCGTCAGTGCGGAAAGTGAGGAACTAACTGATCTCTGCTTCATTACAGTTTGCACATATGTTTTCGTCGCGAATGTTGATCTTCCTTCAAAACAACCGGTAAAAAAGTCACGCGATAACTTGCATCATCACTTCGATACCGAATTAGATCTGGCTTTTGTTCACACAGCGCTCGTTCCGGATCGATTACCGCAATGTTACTATGTCCCCGACCCGGGTTCGATTCGGTAATCAATTCCGGGACGTGGTTGCTTTCACACAGAAGGCGACCAGGCAATGTTACGGGAATATTGCGGGTCCGACGTGCAGTGTGAAAGGGGCTATTGAGTCATTCACTAAACCAATTTTGTTTATAAATGTGTATCATTCTTGAAAGAACCACTGTTAGAGTGTCTTGCTGCTCTTCTGCTTTCATTTAAAATCAAACTGATTTCATTGCGGGACCAAAAAAGGGGGAAAAGGTTACTCACAGAATTGTATCTAAAATGTTAGAAATAACTTATTTATTAATTGTTGTGTAGGCCTATAAGCAGTTATTCGACAATGGTTTGAGACACAGCAATGCATTGGGGAAAATAACTGTTCGTGTTTAGGTGATGTAAACTGCATTCACCATTTCAATGTTCAAATGGACACAGACGTTTTTATCTTGAATGTGCTTCCGGTTAATTTAACTGTTCAAAACCCATCCGTTACGCTGCTTGATACTGCAAACTAGTATTTATTATCATTTTTAATTTAATTTATTATCACAATCGTAAATGCACAGGTTTATAGTGCAAATTCAGGCTTATAAATATTACATGACTAAAATCTCTACATCTATCATTTTAACCTTGAGGTCATATGTGATAGTCCAAAATCACTTGAAGTGTGCTTAAAGTTTTGAAACAGCTGTGTTGATTTAAATAGGAGGAGGAATCTCGGTGGAAGAGAAATTGTTTCTGCCACGAGTCTCAAACCCGGAGTCAAGTCTTTTTTGTCTTGTCTGTTGTCCTTGTTCCTCTTCCTGCAGTGATGGACAGTAAGCTGTGACCGGTGATTTATCTCTTAGCACACTGACATAGCTCCACTGGGAGAGGCTGGTTGATCTTTAGCCTGGTTTTACACAGCTTTACAAGATGACGTGCATTGTCTGTGTGCTCTGGGAATTTAGAGCAACCAAATCAAGAACATCACTTATAAAATCTGCAGTACTGATTTCTGATGAATGTATTAAGAAATAATGCTGACTTTTTTTCTAGATATTTTGCCTCATTACAAAAGAGGATGGTTATATATAGTCAGCAAAATTATATTTAACTCAAACTAGATTCAAATCAAATGAAGCTTTGTGTCCAAAATCAGATTAATTATAAAAGTAATTAAATAAAATATGTGTTCCTCTTGTGCTCTACAAGAGTATAATCTCTTCTCTATACTCTTTAGCAAATAATATAATTTAAAATAATGTACATAAGTGTGAACTGGATGTAATGTTTTGGAACGAATGCATGTTATTCACAAGTAAAAATGTATTATTGTTCAAATTTAAATTACATGCAATTGTCTGAACTTAAGTTGTCTTTTGAAATATGGATAAAGTGTACTGCCTAATGTACTGACAAGCATTTATGGCGACCTAAAATATGACATAACATAATTTCTATCGAAACTTTAACATTTGTAATGCAATTGAATACATTTAAAATACATGTGCTTTAGTATGATAGTCAACATCAAAATAAGTGCACTTCTTCAAAGCACTATGAAATTATTAATATGATTTAATATATATTTTGAAATAAAACTTATTTTTTGACATTATTAAAGTGCACTTTTTAAAAGTGTACTTAAGTGTGTTAAGAAACTCATGAAAGTGTCCTTTTAAGTGGCCTTTTACTTCAATAATATTATATTGTAAGAATAAATTTTTAAGTATACTCAAGATTTTAAGTGCACATTCTACTTTTTTCACGAGGGTGTCCTTGCTGCTCTGTAGTTGTCTCATGGAATAACTATTCAGTCGTGTGTCTAAAACTGTGTTACTTCAGTACGGCTGCTGAATCAAATATGATTGTCGCAAGCCACAATGCAGCAATCTCAAACATCTCTGTGGCTGGAAACAAAGACCTCAGTATCCACGAGTGGCCCGTCATGAAGGAAGCCACTGTCCAGTTCAGTCTAGTGAGGGGTGTTGGTAGATTCCAGGCTGGATATTGCAGAACTGGATGTTTGTCCAGTCCCAAACGTCTCGGACACATGAGTATGGATAGGATGGTGCTGCTGGGGCCGTGTGGGACTCTGACACACGGTCAACTCATTGTTCTGGTTTCACTGAGACTGGAATTCACTTATGGGGACAATCGATGGGCAATTGATACAATCCACCCACTAACCATCCATCCTGGAGATACTCGGTGCATCAGACAGGAGCTTCAAGACCCCAACTGGCTTCATTTTTACAAGATTAGATTTTACTAAGTCAGAATTCAAAAGTACATTGAAAGTCTGCATATCTGCCTGTTATTTCTATCACATCTCATATATATATATATATATATATATATATATATGTGTGTGTGTGTGTGTGTGTGTGTGTGTGTGTGTGTGTGTGTGTGTGTGTGTGTGTGTGTGTGTGTGTGTGTGAATGTGTGAATATTTAATTGTGAAGTATGAAATATTTTAGATAAGATAACATTTTTCGTTTTATACCAGTAGCCTAAGGACAAAATGATTTATTTTTTATGAATTAATTTATTTTTGTGCATGGCAGTAAGAAGAGTTGGGGGGAGGGGCTCATAAAAAAAAGTGAAAAAATGTCACAAAGCATGTCATAGTGCAAACACTTCCTCACAAAAAGACTTCATTGTCGAGTGCCATTGACTTCTTCGAATATTTCGATTTTATGGGAAATGTGAGCTGGTTGGTTCTTCAAGGGATTCAAACATTCCTCGAGACATTTCATACGTGTCCTGTGATGTCAAACATGACCAGACCAATGAACGTGACAACGAGTGTAACACCCTGGTCATCAGTAATCACTTATCCCACCCTGTGTTCCCATAATGCCCAGGTGATAACGCACCCAACATAAAGAGCTCAGATGGGCAGTGTAGGGGAAGGGCAGGCGGCTCTGGGTTCTTGATAAGAAAAGCAGAACAACAGCCAGGTATTCTGACCTTGCTAACAGGTTCTTCAGCATGATTTAACCCTGAGCTGTAGGAATGTGTTGACTCAAGAGTAAAAAGAAAATGCTTTAACCTGTGACACAGGACGCAGAAACGTACAGAACTAGTTCTGATGACACGCATGCGTTTTTAGTGCTTGGAAGCCTAACTTTTACCAAGAGCTTATTTTGTTTTATAGATTTTTAATTCAATGTATTTTGCATGAGGTCAACTCTGGAACTTTTCATCGTCTGTTGTTCTGAGTGGGTAAGTAAACACTTTTTATAGTATCTCTAACCTCTCAGACAAACCTGAAGAGTTTGTTATCTATGTCCTTTAAAAGTTTTTATGGACTAGTTTTCAAGACAAAATATTAGTGTTAAATCGAGGAATGTGGAAGATTGTGGATGTTCGACTGACACATGCTGTTTAAATCAGTGTTTGTGTGTATTGAAATCAAGCAAAAGGACAGTTAAAGGGATAATGACTTGGGGAAAATGAGTGAAAGAGACCCCCTGGAGAGTGTGAAAGCTAGCATTGAGAGGCAAAATCTGTCTAACAATCGTTTGGCCTGAAAACTCAGACAAAGCATCATGAGGAAGAGCCGTAGAAAATGACTTTCTAGATAAATCCCATCCCTCCCCCGTCGAACTGGTTTCTTTACCACGTTTAGCTACTATCTCAACACTGACACTTATACACTAAAAACATAGTCCAGACTGACTCTTCCTTTGGTGCTTAGGACTAGGTTTTGCTTTGCTGCTGAGCTCAGGATTTTCAAAATCTCTTATTTTGAATGTTGTACCAAAATAACACATTCTCACTTTTTTTAGCAATCTTATACGTTTCTCAAGTTGTTGTTTCCGAATTCTCCTTCTATTCTCATTATTCCACTAAAATTTTCACAAGATGGCCATAACATCCATCTGAAGGTTTTTATGGGGATGCCATTGGCAATGATTTACAAGGCGGGTGAAGTAGGACCTGCAAATGCACGCTATTAAAAATGACCTGTGGGTTTCTCATAACAGAGGCCAGTCTATGCAGCGATGCATTAAATATGCATATCAAATTACAGTTTTCTCAGCCCCTATTATCCACAGTCTGTTAATATTTCTGAGTAAATCATGGTCAGGCTAAATTCCTTGAACTAGTCATGTTTTCTAAGAACTGAATTGTCATTTAAAACCACACACCATGCTGTGAAAGCTGTCTGTTTATTTCCCGGTTATCAGACTTCTTCTTGTTCAACCAGTTGAGATTGAGATGCTGAAACAAATTATTTGTAATTGTTTATGATCTTGATAAGCATCAACATTATCTCAGGTGACACAAGACTTTCACAGAGTCTCATTTGACCTCCAGAGGCAAATATTGCACCTATACTTGCAGAACAGTTGATGATTATTATTTTTTATTTTAATTAACTTAAATATTTCATAATTTTAATAATTTTTTGACTAGCCTAATACATTTCAAGTGTTCCTGGTCAGACTGGTAGAAATAATAATAATAATAATAATAAAACATATGGAATCTCATCAAATCTAAATGTTGTTTTGTTTAAAATGAAAGATAAATTTTGGAAGAAAATGAAAGTACTTTAGCATATATCTAACACTTATGGAAAAAGCAGTTTTTTAATAATACATTTAACTAAACTGAACATGATTTTGGACACTTAATTGCATATCATTTACAATTACATTAAAATATATTTAAAATATATACACTTTTTAAAAATATATTTGTACAGTGATAATGAATTTGATGCAATTTAAAATAGATCAACTTTAAATGAAATATCATTAACGCTAAATTTGAATTTATAATCAGGTATTTTACATGTGCTTTTGTTAGTCAAATCAAATTAAATGCAGTAATAAAATGTAATGATTGAAAATGTACAGTTAAACTTTCAGTTTAGCACTATTACAAAGTGTTCTTTTTAAAAGTGTGTTAAGAAAGTCATAAAAGTATATTTTTATTTCATTATCTATCTATCTATCTATCTATCTATCTATCTATCTATCTATCTATCTATCTATCTATCTATCTATCTATCTATGTATATAAGATTTGAATACCATACAAGTGTACAGTTAATAAAATGAAACACTTCTTTTTAACAAGGGTTGCCACTATATAGAATATAGAAATGCCAATATATCTGTGGTATTTTGGGGGGAACCATGGTTAATTTCTTGTTTAGGCCTTAAATATCGATATCTCAAAAAACCATGAAAGGCCAAGATAAGTTTTTTGCTGTCTTTATAACGGAAATATTTATATTTAGTGGTGCTTGTTTAGCATTCGCAAGTTTCAGTTACTGTTTGAGTGTTAATGAACTCATTATTATGCTAATAAGCTCACGACTGCCCTCGTGACGTCACGGCGAGGGTGTGGAGAGCGCGCGGGTTCTTGGCTGTAGATGAGTTCAGTCTCAGAGCGCGCGAGTGTGAACATCAGCTACTTACAGCACGAGACCAAAGGAGATGGTTCACTTCGATACAGCAGCGGCGCGACGCAACCGGCTTTAACCCCAACTACATGCACGGACCTCCAGGTAGATCTCTGCGTGTACGACTGACTGTTTTGATTTTATTTCGTGTTTGCACCTATGAAATATGAATGCATAAGCTACTTCGTTTTTAACTAAAATGTAAATGCTAAATAGCTTAAATAAAATAAAAATATGCATATTACTGCATTTTTATGTCGGAAAGGATGTTTTTTGGTCCTTACATATAAGATTTGTCTTGTAATTGTTGTCTGTAATTGGTAAAATAATAAAAAATAAATAATGCATTTCTGATGTGTATTCTATATATATATATATATACACATACATATATATATAGAGAGAGAGAGAGAGATACATTCATACATTTTCATTCAGACGCGGTTTTGCATTTACAGTAGCCAGAGGGTAAAAGCATTTGGCGTGTCTGTGCATGACAAACTAGAGAGCTCTTAGTTCTCATAACTCTTATACACTTAGGACAAATTAGCAGAGTTTGTCCTAAGTTGTTTTCAACATGATTCTGTGTTATAACAATAGCCTGGTGTATTTGTGTCATCATGAGGTGCTCTCCCTCTGCGGTTATTTATCTGAGTGTTGGGCAAACACATCAATGTGTGCTGGCCATCAGGAGAGGAGTGATTGCAGCAGATGCTCTCTGTCCATGGGGACAAACACCATAGGTATTCTGCAGATACTGGATTCACATTTGATTGTTACACCGGTATTATTCATGCACACTAACAAATCAACAACAAAAATGTCAACAAAAATTTTTTTTTTCAGACATTTTTCATGATGCAGGCTTGTACCCACAGCTGTGGCAGGCAGCTGTGGCCTAATGGTTAGAGAGCTGGTCTAGTCACCAGAAGGTCGTTGGTTTGAGTCTTGGTGCTGGCAGGAGTTGTAGGTGAGGGGGAGTTAATGAACAGCGCTCTCTTCCACTCTGAATACCCAGGGCTCAAGTGCCTTTGAGCAAGGCACTGCACCCCCAGTTGCTCCCAGGGTGCTGGATATAGCTGCCCACTGCTCCAGGTGTGTGTTCACAGTGTGTTCACTTTTCACTGCTGTGTGTGTGCACTTGAATGGGTTAAATGCAGAGCACCAAGTCTGAGTATGGGCTACCATACTCGACAAATGTCACAACTTTTGTCTTTCATAATTCTGTTGGGGCATCATATTTTAATTTTAACTACGTCATTCCATTCCTGTAGTACACTAGCATCATACTTGTTTGTAAGGTTCAGTTACTTTTATATGAAATAAATTATTTCAAATAGTTAACACTTAACACCAAAATCTCAGCAAGTAGGCTACTAATACAGTTTTTCAACCAGTGGTATGCAAATGAACTAAAGCCTACATGATGTGAACATAACAAGGACGTTTTCCTTATCAACTAGTTATCAGATGGAGGCATGAATCTGACGAGTCTAGTCAAATCTAGCCATTTGGAAAGAAACTAAATTTATTTTTGTTTTTTAGTTTCTGCCTTGATAAATAAAGCTTTTCCAGATTTGCTCATTTGTAAAAACAGTGATTAAATATAAATTTTTTATAACATCTAACGCACTTTGTAAAAAAGTGCTTTGTAATAGTCAAAATAATTTTTTTCTCTAAGTACATTTTAAAGCAATCTTTTGTCGTGGTTTAAATGCACTAAATTTGATGTTATCTAAAGCGTAAAGCCTAATTGATATTTCTTTAAATACAGATAAAATTTTTATCTGATGTTACTTTAGTGGTTGACCGATATATCGGCCGATATTTGGCATTTTTCAAATATCTGCATCTGCCGAAAAGTTTTTCTGCTTGGCCGATGTGTTCGAGGTGGGACTTTTATTTTGGCACACAGTGCTCAAACTCTCTCTTGTTCATCGTCGTCGTTAACAGTTCCGTCTAATACGAATTGAAGTCTGTCTAATAATCAGATAAAACAGTTAAACAAAGGAATTAATGTATACAAAAAATATTATAACGATTGCTTTTATATTACTAGTAATAGAAAGGCAAAAATTATAATACTTTCTTGTTTGCCATCAGAATTAAGTAAATACGCATTTATATTATTTAAACAAATCTTTGAATGACTAATGAACATTTAATCTGTGATATCTTGTGAAGTGTGCCTTTTTATCCAGCATGATTGCGTGTTCTCTGTGTGATGGTCAGCCTGTGCTTTAAACTTTAAACGTGATTTCAAATTATGCTGCACTTTATGCATTCGCCCACTGTCATATTCATGTAATTGTCTCTATGCTGTATGTAAAATAAGTGTTATCATGGCTTTATTTGAAAACGATTTCCAATGCACACAAACTTCCCAGAATACTGAGTGCCCTGTTGGGTACAGCAGTTACTTCCTTTTTAATGATATTTGTATAAAATGTATTTGTGAAAATACTTGTCAGCTAAAGTATCAGTATGTTTATTTTACACATTTATTTTTTAATCCATTGTAAAATGATTTCAAATATCTTAAAAATATATATTTTTTAAATGATATCGGCTTTATATCGGCCTCTGCTTTTCAATATATCGACATCGGCTGTCAAAAAACAATATCGGTCGACCACTAGTTACTTTTAAAGTTAATATATTTGAAATGTACTAAATCACAAATTATTATAAATATGTTTAAAAAACATGTGGCATACAAGTTTCAATAGAAATTACATTAAAGTATGTTTTAGTTTTTCATAAATAGTTGCCGGTACATTCTGCAAAAAAATTTATCAGTACAAGAAATTATGAAATGACATATTAAGATGTACATACGTTCTATTTAAGTGGCTCAAACGCTTATGTTAAACAAATTCAATTCAACTTTAAACTATAATACATTTCATTTAATTGCAAATTACTTATATTCTAGTCTATTTCTGTAATTACAAGAACTCTTTTCAAAAACATGCTAAAAAGTACTTGTTTTTTAGAGGGGCAAACAATGACTATATTGTATATTCACACAGCTAGCATTAATCTACTGTTCGCTGCATCTCAGATTTCCCAGAAAAACTCTTGAACCACAGTCTAGAGAGAATCTTTTGTATTGAAGCCAGCTGTTGTCCACTTGACGCAGAGCCTTCATATTGAAGACTAGGGGTGCGTCTCTATGACATCACAACATTCATAGCCACCCCTAGTAAATATCCTGATCCCTGATGGGTCATAATCATTACTTCAGAGCTGCACATAAAATTCAGCAGGAAACACTTCTTTCGAGAAATGATCAGAGAGTGTCTTTTATAAGGCTTATGAGGTACAGTATTGTTCTTGGAAGCGGATGCTCTTTGTGTTGGAAGTAGGATCTGTAAAAGCTTTCTTTAGTCCAGCGTTACAGCCATGAGAGCAAAACATGGGAAACTTCATGTTCTAGAAACTGTCAAGATGATGATAATGATAAAGAGCTGAAATTAAATAGCTGAAACCTCTTGGTCCAGTTTCAGAAGTCTGAAGAAGCTTCATTTTGTAGACTCGTTCCAGTATTAATAACAGAAAGTGCCAAATTCAATTTCTTTTTAAAGCCTGACTAAACGTATTAAATGCATCTCCTTTCAGTCAAAAGCTATCGATTTATTGAATGTGTGGGAAACACATGAATGCAGGCTGAGATCATTATTCTGGCGTTTCTCATCCAGTCCATCTCTCGACAGAGACAGGGATGGCTGGGAAACCATTCCGAGCCACGTACATCTGGACGAACATCATCAACAACCTTCAGACGCAGGTGGAGGTGAAGAGGAGACGCCACAATCTGAAGATCTACCATGACTGCTTTCTGGGCTCCGAGGCCGTGGATGTGGTTCTGGCTCACATCATTCAGAGCAAGATCTGCGGAGACGAGGAGGTGCCTCGTTCCAAAGCGGTCCGCCTCTGCCAGGCCCTCATGGAGGCCAGAGTCTTCGAGGCGGTGGACACGAAGGTGTTTGGGAAAGAAAAGAGGCAAGCCAAGTTTGAGGACAGCAGCTGTAGTCTGTACAGGTTTCTAAACAGGCCGACCCCAAGCGCATCAAGCTCAGAGAATATAGATAGTGAATGTGACAAAAGGTAGGTCAAATCACCTTCGTTCAGTGAATCTGTATTCTGTATAATCAGAAAATATAAGAAACTTGTAGAGGTTGTAGACCTTCCTCCTAATGCTTTCTCTAAAAGACTGTGGCCTGAAATGAATCAATGTCATTCCAGACCTGTAGGACCTTTTTTTATCTGTGAAACATAAAAGGAGAAATTTTGAAGACTGTGCTGGCTGCTCTTTTCCATGCTATTACAGTGAATGGGGAATGAGGATTTCAAGCTTCTAAAAGGAGGCAAAAACACAATAAAAGTGGTCCATATACAATTCCAAGTGTTTTTTAAAGTTATATTTTAAAATCGAAGTCATTTGTGTGAGGAATCAAAAATGAAAAGTCGTTATTCATTGATAATAAATCAGCCAAATCAAATCAGTCGGGTTTGTGTTAGAATCACTCATGAACGTGATAATTTGAATTCATGATAAGATTTGACATATAATGATTGTGCATCATTACTTCTCTCATTATAACTGAATGTTCATTTTTGGGAGAAAAAGCAGTGGCAGATAACAAAATGTGTGGAAAACATGCAGAAAAGTTCATTGTGTTTCCATTTACAGTAGATACAAGTGCTGGTAAAACCTTTTAGTTGCACAGAGATCTCACAGAATGCTTGGTATTTTCTCTGAATTGTTTTTTCTTTGAGATTTTATTTTTTGAAATGGGTCAACTCGACTGAGGTTGCTATTAAAAGCCAATCCTCAATAAATGCCCATGAAATGTCAACATCACAGTGAACCATGGACTTAAAATCCTTATTTGGTGATTCCTATGAGAATGCATGAAACTCGTTCAGCTTGATCCTTCATTGGAAACTGTTTTAGACATATGACATACTCACGACTATTGTCTGATTATTATCTTCAGGAAAGAAGATTCTGAGTATTCAAACAACTCGCCTGTCAAGACGGAAAAGTCTCTAGAGGATGTTTTGGGAAATCTGAACATGAACACAACCATCACACCACAGATGATGAATCTGGGGTTATCACAGGAGTGTATGTTTTCTTTGGAAATATATGCATGCTTTGTATAATGTCATGAAACATGATGTTTTTTGACTGTTTGACAAAATTGTCATAAAATCTGTCCTAAAAGTTTTAAAGCTGACATGTGTCATGACTGTGTCTGTATCAGTGATGGATGAAATATGGCGACAGCAGACGATACTGAGGCTCCTGAAGCTGATTGAGCTGCCTCTTCTGGAGAACCTGTTGGAGGGCAACGAGAGCCCTCGCCCGCCCCTCCACAGCATGGACAGCGACCCAGACCTCCTCTACACCAGCAGCTACCTCGACCGTGAGATCCTCAAGGCCTTCAGTGAGGCTCAGTATGCTGATCATTTCCATATCATGCTCCTTCTCTGTTTGTTTAACTCTCTTTTTGGTTCTGGGGTGTTTTAGAGTTGCGCTGACAAAAGCTAGAGTTTTACATTTTGTTCAAGAAATATATTACACAATGCAAAAGTGCTGAGATAAAAAACATCCTTGTGTTATAATCTTATACTTGCATTGACTCAACGCAAAATATAAAGTATTTAAGTCTCTGTAATAGTCACACTATGTAACTTATAGCCCCCTAGCGGTTAAAAAACAAAACGTGGAAGAGTATTTTTTTTTTTTGGTTAATGAGTAATGATAATCTTTACATTTCGTCATTTCATCATTTCATAAAACAGGTTTACCAAATAAGCCAGGTTTATTTAAGTTATGTCTGACTTATTGTGAGTTGATTTGGTAATCAAATAAGTAAGACTAACTGAAATAAGCCTGGTTTATATGGAAACACGCCGCTGGAGTTTCTTTGATGTGACACACACTTTCTGCGAAATCCGTCTAGACAAAAATGTAAATTATTATAATAGATTTTGTTTGATGTGTTTGGGTAAAAACATTTATTATTATTATTATTATTATTATTATTATTATTATTATTATTATTATTATTATTATTATTATTATTATTATTTGAAATGCACGGTAATCTGCACTAAATGTGTTCAGTCCAGTGTCAGCTGGTCATTATGTAATAGATCTGTATGAATCCAAACCGTGGAGCATGTTGGTTTCTCCCACTCATGTACAAGAAACTCCCTATTTGTCCACATACATTCTGGTGAAGGAAATCTCTTAGTAAACTTGCATCTTCTCATTCATTGATTCTGTCCTTGCATTTTAAGTGTTGTGTATTTTTAGATGGCTGTGCTTTTAATCGATTCTGTTATCTTTGCATCATTTTCTTTCCTTTTCCGTCTCATTAACAGAGCAGACAGCTGGTTGTCGGCGGCTGTGGACTGTCTGGAGTTTCTTCCTGATCAGCTGGTGGTGGAGGTGAGCCGAGGACTGGCCAGGTGTGCGGAGGAGACGTCCCAGTACAAGCAGCTCCTCTACGGGACCCTCGTCCAGCACTACGGCCAGCCGGACTACCCACCGCTGCTCAGCAACCACGTCTTTGACATCCACTCAGGCGTCTGCGAGCTGCTTGGTGAGAGATCACGCCAATATATGTTAGCTTGACCTGACTTTTATAGAAAATTAAACTTATTAGCTTATTAGCCGCCCCTGTTAAGATGAAGTACTTGTTATTATGTAATAATTTACATTAAAAGAATATATTTGCATGAACTGAATGTAATGTTTTTGGACACTTAGTTGCAATAACTAAATGCAACTAATTTATATTAAATGCAATTAGCAGTTAGTAGAACATAAGAGTGCAACATTAGCCGGCCTGACCGTAGCTTTGTGGAATTATATTGCATGAAATCTGCATGAAATAAAAACAAGCAGACGTGCTGAGTGAGAACGCATGTTCACACACTGACAGCAGGTGGCGCTTATGAAGCAGCAGTGAAACAGCGTTTCATTTACTACTGCTGTAAACATTAATATGCATTATAAGGAGGTGAGAAAAAAGAAAATAAAGTTCATACAGTTCATATACTGTCATTCCTCACCCCCAATTCAGTTTATTCCCCCAATATTTTGTGTATCATAAACAGTGAGTTTGCTCTGCCTGCTACAGTATTTCCTCCTCTTTGTGTTCGTCTTCAGTGTCTCCGACTGAAGTTTTAGTTGTGTGTTATTAATCCTACTATAACCATTAGTCAGAAGTGTATGCAGTTAACAAGTATCTCCTCTCTATTCATGGCTGTTTACGTTGCTTAGCCAGTTGTACCAGTATATCAGTTTCTTTTTTTAGAAATCATACCGTGTGCATAATTCAAACCTGTTTATTAACATCACCCACCATTATTAACAACCATTCAAAACATCCTAGCAATGTTCTACAGGCGGTGTTGGGAAGGTTACTTGGTTATAGATTACAAGTTACTCTATTTAAAATGTAACAAGTAGTGTCCACACACAGCCGCCACAAAATCAGACTTTAGCTTCGTGTTTTACTTTGAGATCGTTCAGAGGTTAAATACTGATTTAAAATCAAATCTTTGCAGCTCTGACAGGAAACACTGATATCTAGCAAAACAAAGTTAATCTAAAAAAATTAAGAATATACACAAACCTAAATAGGAACTAAAAGAGTTATCAAATAAGCATGTGTCTGTGTGCTAAACTCCTGAAACACTGGTGTCTCATGTTTCGTCTGTTTGTGTGTGAAAATATTTTTTAACTGTGGTAACTGTAATTTAATGACACATTTTTTGCAGTAACTGTAACAGATTACATGTAACCGTCACATGTAACTAGTGACTGTCCAACACTGAGTATACAGGCCACTGGAATGCTGTTTCAGATTGCTCAGAGATGAATGTATTATATTGTTCTGTGTGTGCAGTGAACGGGAAGCAGGAGCAGGCTCTGGAGTCTCTTCAGCTCTGTCTGAAGCTGCAGGATTCACGCAGTAGAGAGGAGCTCCGCAGGTTACTGCGCTTCATGGCCCTCGCCGCCGGCCCTCAGGAGACCAGACTTCACAAAGAGGTAGGTACCAATCATCTGACGTCTAGTGGAGACTGAGAAATACTGTTTGAGTGTGTGTTTTTATGCTCAAGTCAGTCAGTTATCTGTAAAACAAATAAAGGATGATACGGAGTGCAGGTGTATTTTTAAATGACATAGTGTTTAGAGATCATTTGTGAAATGGATACAGTATCTGCACTGAAACTGATGCAGATCTTTCAGTATGTTTCTAGCTAAATAAAACACTAATACAGTGTTTCTTTCACACAAAAGTGTCATTGTTAAAAGCAGAAACTAAAGAGAGCTTTGCGGTGGCCGTGCTTGTGAAAACCATTTATTCCACCCACAGAAATGCCCTTTCTACATCCCTACAGAAACCTGACCAGCTGATTGTTTGTTTTGTTCTGTAGATAGAGAACAGAATGGCTGTGAAGAGGGCGTTCTCCAATGCTATTGTGTATGGGACTAAACTAGCCAAGGGGAAGGTGGATCTTCTGGTTCTTTTCATGACGGACAACCACCACGACCTCTTCAAGGTGAGCCTACTATCAGTGACATACAATCAGACATATACTGTACAATGTGCTCGACTGTGCGAAGGTCTGGGGTCTGGAACAAATGCTGTTCTACTGAACTTTATATTCATCAAAGAATCCTGAAACAAACATTAAGCAGCGAAAAACGTTGTCATCTGTTGGTAATAATCAGCAAATCAGCATATTAGAATGATTTCTGAAGATCGTGTGACACTGAAGACTGGAGGAATGATGCTGAAAACTCACAGGAATGCATTATATTGTAAAATGTATTTTAAACTGTTATAAATATATGACTTGTATTTTGATCATATAAATGCAGTCTTGTTGAGCAAAGCATCAGCATATGTAATAATCGCAACAGTCCTTGTGTTTTAATATGAGAGCCTTGTTGTGAATAACTCAGCTCGTGGTTCTCTCATGAAATTGTGTTTTATGAACTGTTGACAGCTTTTGTAATCATCTGTCTGTGTTTTTGCTCTAGATTCCCGTCACTCTGCACAAACTTGTTAGTGATAAACTGGCCAGTGTCATTAAAGGAACAGATCCCGATCTCATCACAGGTAAATCTACAAATATACCTCAGATTGTACATTCACTAATATATTTGTAAATAAGCCACGGCTTATGATCGTTGATTTTCTAAGAAAACCCATTGAGAATCTCCACTCTCTTAGGAACAACGTACTGTCGCCGTCTGACCGGAAAAGATTACCTGGAAACGGTTCAGAAGACCACCAGAGAGGAGCTGTGGACCTTACTGCAAACGATTCACGAGAACTCGAATCTGTGTCTGAAAGAGAAGCGCCGTCTGCTCGGACAGTTCTACAGAGGACATCCCGAGATATTCGTGCAATACTTCGGCAACAGGATATCCAATGTTTATATTTAAAGATCTTCAGTTAATTTTATATGTATGATATGTAAAAAGTATTGTAAATATGTATCTATTTAAATTTGTATTGATAGAGAATGAGATTTGTTGGACAGTTAACACATCTGATGATCACTGATGGACTTGATGATATTATTTTACCACTTACTGCCCAAAAAACCACATTCAACTTAATCCTACAAAAAAGTGAACAAAGAGTCCTAACTGCTCGGAGTTGAACACGTTCAGAATATAAAGACAGGAAGTAGGTGGGTTGGTGATTACAGACAGATGCTGAAGGCTGTGAATCTTCTTCAGTTTCTGGTCTCAGATAGTAGTAGATCGATTTAAAGACAGATGAGAACGCTTTCTTGGCCAAAGTCTTAAAGAAGCTTCTTTAAACTTGGAGGAGGAAAACTACAAAGACTGTTTCAGTTGTTTTTGATATATTAAATGCAATAAGGGAGGCATAAAATGTACAGCAGTCACTTGGAGATTTACAGTCGAACTGAACCAGCACATGAATATTTTATGTGGCCTTTTAACACGTAATGTCGCTGAACATCAGTTTTGTGCTGACTGGAGGTGACCAAGCCACTAATGTCTGTTTTAACACTGTGGAAACTTATATTGGCTTAAAAAGCTACATTTGGAGATGAAATAAACCTGTCACAGAAAACAGTTATTAATATTTTACTGATTCTTACAATAGTCACGTGTGTTTTTTGTTTGTTTGTTGTAGCCTGATCCAGAAACATTCACTCTTATTCAGATCAGGATTATTATCATTAGCTAAAACTAACATATGTGTGTGTGTGTGTGTGCACGCATTTCAGCTTTCATTCAGATACTTGATGTACTAAAATAAACTGAAAGTTATATAATATATATATATATATATATATATATATATATATATATATATATATATATATATACACACACACACACACATCTAACACACCTAAAATATGACAGAACTTTTAGGAATATATTTACTGAGAAAAATATTAAGAAGCGTTTATATTTATTTGACCTGCTGTGTGTGTGTGCATATATATATATATATATATATATATAACATTTTACTGAATTGCTGAAAATGTGTAATTGTTGTGGAACAAAGTGTCATAATTCACAATAATTATGTGAATTATGACACTTTGTTCCACAACAATTACACATTTTCAGCACATTTACAGTAAAAAAAATTAGATTTTAATTGTTCATTGACATGCTTGTCCTGAAATAATATATATATATATATATATATATACATATACATATACATATATATATAATTGATATAACAAATTTAATTGTAAATATATACCATCTATTTCTTTTCAGTCAGACTGAAAAGAGGTCAAGAGTTCAATCAAGTGAAATTTTAATCAGATTGGAAGGAGCGGTGTGAACCTGAAATAATCCGGCCGCTAGGAAAAAATGAAGCAAGATAATTTTTTGTGTGAAAATCACTTTGTCCTTACTTCCTGTAGTGAAGAGATCCACTGCACTATAGTGCATCCTAGTGGTGAGCACAGATACCCTGACATGTTTCAGAGATCACACATTTATTCATCTGACTCTAAAACTACCAGACAGTGAAGTAACACACGCGACACGAGCACTTTTATCATTTTGTTTTATTGGAAGGAAGTTGTGTGTGATCCTCAGTTCACTACAAAATGAATTCAACTCTTCCATCACCAGCAACTACACATGACAAGTTCAGGACTATGAGGCAAAACAAGAATAAAAACTTTATACAGTATAAACCACCCAGTTTTTAAAAATAAAACTGTTAAAAAGAAACTCAAAGCACTGAACCAGATGGAGATGAGCGATGACTTCTGAAGGCTGTGGGGGTGCAGGCTTCACAGTAAACAGGGAGGAAGCTGGATGGGGCTTTAATCGTCTCTGTGTTGTGTGTGTGTTTGGGCGGCTCATCGGATCCTCTTCTGCTGTCGCGCTCGGTAGATGTCGTGGATGGGAGGTGCGATCGATCCTTTGTCTTCCTCCTCGTCTGAGTCGGCGTTAGGCCTCTTCAAGGACTTGTTAGCCACAGCGTGGTTCTCCACAGGTCCGTTTCCTTCGCTGCTCATCTCCAGCTGCTTCCCCGTGATCAACTCTACAGCAGCATCAACCGCTGGAGAGAGAAGCAGAGCGTGAGCATCACCTTCACATTATGTTACTGACATGCCCAACACATTTATTAAAGAGTGAAGCGGGTAATTATTCCATTGTTCTTTTTAAATAATAATAGCTTTAATATTTTTTTACTAATAATGAGAATTTATCAAAAGTAATAAGAACCATATTATATTACCTTTATTAGTTGTTAAATAAGCCACTTTCTATTCTCATTACTATAATTCCAAAATCTATTTTTAGTATATAATAATATTATATAACCACTGTTCAAAATATCTTATTGGTAAGATTTTTCAATGTTTTCAAAAAGCCTTCGGCTCATCAAGACTGCAAAAAATGTTATTACAATTTAAAATAACTAGTTTCTATTCTCATATTTTAAAAAGCTATTTAGTTCAGTGATGCAAAGCATTATTACTCCAGTCTTCAGTATCACATGATCATTCAGAAATCATTCTAATATGATTTGCTGCTCAAAAAACATTCAATTTAATGCGTCACTGCTGGTTAAAAATAGTCATTTCCTTCAACAACGACAAATCTTACTGAAGAATATCATTTTAATTTGAAACAGTTATAACTCTAAATGTGATGATATTCTGTGATACTTACTGTCTGGTAATACACATCTTCTGAGAGACTCCATCAGCTCATCGACCTGCACAAAGGGACCCTGAAAACACACACACACACACACACACATGATCACACTGCCTTGAAGTCTATGTTTAAATATCTTAAGGATATCTTATCTGACATGCAACGGTTTAGTCAACAGCATGTAAAAGAAGAAGGTGTTGAACTGACTGTAAAGCAGCCGGGAGGAGGCAGCAGCTTCATGAGGATGACAGCAGTCGTAGGGACAGGAAACACTCCTCCAGGAACAGGATGCAGACCGGGAGCTGTCAGGAGGACACGTCACCAAACTTAGCAATGCACGCAACACAATCACCTCAGAGTAAGAACTGCACAACTGGGAATTATTTAATGACATGTAATTTTCCTCTCACAATTATGACTTTTTATGATTGAGACAAACTCAGAACTGAGATACAGTATTGTTCAAAATAATAGCAGTACAATGTGACTAACCAGAATAATCAAGGTTTTTAGTATATTTTTTATTGCTACGTGGCAAACAAGTTACCAGTAGGTTCAGTAGATTGTCAGAAAACAAACAAGACCCAGCATTCATGATATGCACGCTCTTAAGGCTGTGCAATTGGGCAATTAGTTGAAAGGGGTGTGTTCAAAAAAATAGCAGTGTCTACCTTTGACTGTACAAACTCAAAACTATTTTGTACAAACATTTTTTTTTTCTGGGATTTAGCAATCCTGTGAATCACTAAACTAATATTTAGTTGTATGACCACAGTTTTTTAAAACTGCTTGACATCTGTGTGGCATGGAGTCAACCAACTTGTGGCACCTCTCAGCTGTTATTCCACTCCATGATTCTTTAACAACATTCCACAATTCATTCACATTTCTTGGTTTTGCTTCAGAAACAGCATTTTTGATATCACCCCACAAGTTCTCAATTGGATTAAGGTCTGGAGATTGGGCTGGCCACTCCATAACATTAATTTTGTTGGTTTGGAACCAAGACTTTGCCCGTTTACTAGTGTGTTTTGGGTCATTGTCTTGTTGAAACAACCATTTCAAGGGCATGTCCTCTTCAGCATAGGGCAACATGACCTCTTCAAGTATTTTAACATATGCAAACTGATCCATGATCCCTGGTATGCGATAAATAGGCCCAACACCATAGTAGGAGAAACATGCCCATATCATGATGCTTGCACCTCCATGCTTCACTGTCTTCACTGTGTACTGTGGCTTGAATTCAGAGTTTGGGGGTCGTCTCACACTGCCTGTGGCCCTTGGACCCAAAAAGAACAATTTTACTCTCATCAGTCCACAAAATGTTCCTCCATTTCTCTTTAGGCCAGTTGATGTGTTCTTTGGCAAATTGTAACCTCTTCTGCACATGCCTTTTTTTTAACAGAGGGACTTTGCGGGGGATTCTTGAAAATAGATTAGCTTCACACAGACGTCTTCTAACTGTCACAGTACTTACAGGTAACTCCAGACTGTCTTTGATCATCCTGGAGGTGATCATTGGCTGAGCCTTTGCCATTCTGGTTATTCTTCTATCCATTTTGATGGTTGTCTTCCGTTTTCTTCCACGTCTCTCTGGTTTTGCTCTCCATTTTAAGGCATTGGAGATCATTTTAGCTGAACAGCCTATCATTTTTTGCACCTCTTTATAGGTTTTCCCCTCTCTAATCAACTTTTTAATCAAAGTACGCTGTTCTTCTGAACAATGTCTTGAACGACCCATTTTCCTCAGCTTTCAAATGCATGTTCAACAAGTGTTGGCTTCATCCTTAAATAGGGGCCACCTGATTCACACCTGTTTCTTCACAAAATTGATGACCTCAGTGATTGAATGCCACACTGCTATTTTTTTGAACACACCCCTTTCAACTAAATCAACTAATTGCCCAATTGCACAGCCTTAAGAGCGTGCATATCATGAATGCTGGGTCTCATTTGTTTTCTGAGAATCTACTGAACCTACTGGTAACTTGTTTGCCACGTAGCAATAAAAAAATATACGAAAAACCTTGATTATTCTGGTTAGTCACATTGTACTGCTATTATTTTGAACAATACTGTACATAAAATCACAAATCTGAGAAGAAAAGGCCAAACTCTGAGATAAACAGTTGCCATTAATAACCTTTAAAAAAGAGAATTCAAAAAAAAAAAAAAAAAAAGAAAGAAGAATTGTGGGCTGTAAACTCAAAATTCTAAGAAAAAAAGAAAGTATATGTAAACTGTACTTGGAATTCCAAAGGTAGAAAAAAAAGTCAAAATCAAAAAAAAAAAAATATTTGGGATGAAAACTCAGAATTTTAAGAAATCCATTTAGAATTGAATATCAAGAAAACTTCTGATTGTGGGCTGTAAACTCAGAATTCTTTGAAATGTGAGAACTGTGGATGCAAATTTGGAATTCCAAGGGAAAAAAGAATTCTAAGAAAAAAAAAAAAAATTCTGAAAGGCAGAATAGTCCGATTGGGCAGAATCCAGCTTCCTCGTGATCTAGATGTCTCGGAGTTGAATGTTAATGTATGTGAGGTGCTGATACTCACGGGCCAGATGACGAGGCTGGAAGGGGATCATCTGGCTGGTGTCAGGTTTGGGATACTCAGGTTTGCGGTCGGCCTCGTCTTTCAGCGCAGGGGTGGAAGGAGTGACCACCGCCTCCGGCATCAGTGATGCGTATTTGGCACGAGACACGTCCTGCCAATCAACATGTCCAGATGATCAGAGGATTGTCATACTTTTTATGTTGATGTACATTGTACATTGTACATTGATGTACGTCATACAGTACAAACATTCATATCGTTATGGTCAGTCACTTTCTTGAATGCTGTTTTCTCTCCACTGGCATTCTTGTTTTGTGTTTATTGTGTCATTGAGCGAGAAGTGCGCAGAATGATCGTGAATGATTCAATTTCCTGTCGTACCTTGTAGCCGAGGGCTTTGAGCTCGCAGGGGGAGCAGGGATATAAATCCATGAACTTGTATCTGTCCACCAGCAGAGCAGTCTCCTTCCCTTCATACTCGTCTTTAAAGGCCATGAAACGTCTTCGCTCAACCTTCAGGATACTGGCCAAGTCTCCAATGTTACTTTCAAAGGCCAAGAAGCGCGCCCAGATTTCCCTGTCACATCAAATTCACACGTTAACATCACGAATATTCTCCTTTTCACATTACATTTAACCCTGGGTTAAAGTCACAATGAAATGGAATCAGTCAGAGACGTTTTGTTCTATATTGTGGCGTTTTTTTGTGTGTGTGTTTTTATTTTAAAGCAGGGATTGTTCTACACATTAGTTGTTGATTGGATGTTGAGATGTGGGCTGGAAGATCAAGTTAGAAGGTTTAGATTAAAAGGCAAAAAACAATATGTGATAATTAGAATATCATCAAAAAAGTTGATTTCACTAATTCCATTCAAAAAGTTAAACTTGTATATTATATTCATATTCAAATGTTTATTTCTTTTAATTTGATGATTGTAACTGACAACTATGGAAAATTCCAAATTCAGTATCTCCGAAAATTTGAATATTGTGAAAAGGTTCAATATTGAAGACACCTGGTGCCACACTCTAATCAGCTAATTAACTCAAAACACCTGCAAAGGCCTTTAAATGGTCTCTCAGACTATTTCTGTAGGCTACGCAATCATGGGGAAGACTGCTGACGACCATTGACGCCCTGCACAAGGAGGGCAAGACACAAAAGGTCATTGCAAAAGAGGCTGGCTGTTCACAGAGCTCTGAGTCCAAGCACATTAATAGAGAGGTGATGGGACGGAACATATGTGATAGAAAAAAAGTGTACAAGCAATAGGGATAACCGCACCCTGGAGAGGATTGTGAAACAAAAATGTGGGGCAGATTCACAAAGAGTGGACTGCAGCTGGAGTCAGTGCTTCAAGAACCACTTCACACAGACATATGCTAGACATGGGTTTCCACTCTTGAACAACAGACAGCGTCAGAAGCGTCTCGCTTCAAAAAGCATTGGACTGCTGCTGAGTGGTCCAAAGTTATGTTCTCTGATGAAAGTTAATTTAGCATTTCCTAAAACATACAATGTTTTTTTTTTTTGGTTATTGCTAAAAATATACCCCAGCGACTTAAGACTGGTTTTGTGGTCCAGGGTCAAATATGTAAAAATGTTTAATTTTTTCCTTTCAATTATGAAAAATTTGCACACTCTGCAAGGGGTATGTAAATTTACTATCACAACTGTATTAGTTTGCAAATCTTGTCAGTTGTAAAATGTACATAAACATTTATGTTAAAGCACTGGGCATGGTATCGCAAAATTCTCACTGTATTTTTTAATCCAATTGAGAAAAGTCAGATTCAGACATTTCCTTGCTTCATTTTTTCCTAGCAATCAGATTATTTCAGGTTCACACCACTCCCTCCAATCTGATTGAAATTTCATTCGCCGTCGACATCTCTTCAATCGGACTGAGCCATCAATTCATTCACTAACTTGTGTGAAACATTAAATGTTAATCAGTGTTAGTCGATATTATAAATTGTCAAAACCCTAGAAGATTGTTAGCAATACTCAAGAGCAAATTAAAATAAATAGATGGTATATATATATATACACATATATATATATATATATATAATGTAAAAGAATAATATCCCGCTAACCCAGATTTCTCAGAGGAAAGACTGCCGGACGTCAGGACTCTCTCAAACAGGACTCTGGTGTTGTTGTCCTCTGTGAAGGAGGGAAGGGCAAACAGCTTAATAATTCATTGTCATTTTTGAAAACGCATTCATAGCCAGGTGTTTTACTTCTCTTCTTTTTTGGTAATAGCCTAGCTACAAGATAAACACGACCGATGTTTACTGCATGGCAAACACTGTCTCCTAGCTATCTGCTAGGGCATATCAATAATATGAATCTCTCAAAGCTTGGGCTGAAATAGTTTTTCTCCAGTGTTTCACCCAATGTTTTACAGGCTGGATGAAATGTGACAGGCCAGTACAGGTGTAATAAATGTCCTAAAATTAAATGGACCAGACTTGTGGATGGAGGGAATGGGGTTCTTACCGTTTAAGTGAGAAAGGTAATCAATGTACGCCAAAATGTATTCAGGAATGTCACCGTATTTCTTCAGTCCAAGCTCAAATATCTTAAAGGCCACAGATTTGTCCTGTCGGCAGAGGAAGAGACATTCAGATACAGTTTACAGACATAAAGAGTCTTCTCAAATATTTGAATGGTGGAGTAAATACAAGAGACGTGGTGGTGAAGTTACCTTGCTGCAGTAGTACTCCATGAGAGCAGCGGTGACATACACATGATGCCGTGTGCGAGGGTCCTCTCTGGCCTTCTTAAAGATGGTGCGTCCAGACTTGATGCCTTCGGCTCTTCTGGCAAATTTCATGTACTGGATATAGACCTGAACAATTCAAGAGCACCGAAGGTCAGTCTCTCTTTACTCACCATGAAAACAAGGAAATCCACAGATATTTCTGCTCCGCTATTCAAAATCATTTCTGGAATCACTCAGAAATCAGACACTCTAGAAGATTTTACTCCAGAGCAGAAATTGTATTATTATTATTTGTCCATCGCAGGCATCTGTCTCCAAAGAGAGCTGAACTCACCAATGTAGGGTCAATATCTTCTATGGCCAGGAGGCGGTTGTAAATACTATGAACTTTCTCATGCTTCATGCGACTCTGCGAAACACAGGTACAAAATATAAATGAACAAAGGTCAGAGAACAGGAGACAGGAATTTTTTGCTCTTAGAAAATAGTTTAATAAATAGTTTAACCTCCCTCCTCAATAATAAAATCTAAGTAAGGGGGGAAAAAAAAACATAAAAAAATAATCATGACACATCTCAACCAAGGTTATTAAAATAAAAAAAATAATAAAACTACACAAAAATTAGTTTTCGTTATTTCAGATATTTTACAAATATTTTATTTCAGCTATTAGTCAAACTAAAAATAATAAAATAAAATCACTAAAAACGGCAAATATATAAAAACGATGTTTTTCAGCGATACTTATGTAACACTGGTCACAAGCATAGGTTAACATCCACATATTCAGTATTAAGAAACTGAAGTTAACCATTCTTACAAATGTAATAAAAATAACAATAAAAAACAGGTAATTTCCATTTAGAAGTCTTAAAGACAAAGTATAACCTATTTAATAGTAAAGGTACGTGGAAAACTGTGATTAAACTAAATTCGGATTCTTTTTGGTGCAAGAGACCTTGACTAACATAAGCAGACTTCATGAAAGACCTTAAAATGCAGCAAAAGTGTAGAACAGGCCCTTTTATAGATAAGACCAGCTCAGGTTATCCTGAGACCTCCTACCTCTTCATAATCTGCAAAAGAGAAATACAGCAGCATGTTCTTCTTGAGCAGAGTTCCTATGGCACGCTCGTAGATGTTAGCGGCCTCATCGCTGAACAGCTTGGCGTTGTTCATGTCCTGAATGAGGAGATCATGATTAGCATGCAGCACAACACCTAAGTGCAGCCAAAGAGAATCTATTCTGTAACCGTGTTTAATGTCCATCACCAGCGGTAAACCGGTGTTTATATAAAGTGATTTGCAAACCAACCCCTTTTTCTGCCAGCAGTTTGCTGGACTGTTCCAGGTACTGGGCAGCTTCGTACCAGATGTCCGGGTGATGGCCGAGCACCAGAAGGCACTGCTCATAGGCGAACATCACTGCAGGTGACAAATAACAAATACTTTAAAATCTCCTCCATCCATCAGCCTGAGACTTAACTCTACCAGAGAGGATCTTGCAATGCACTTCGGTCCATTTATGTTTATAAAGCTCTGTATTTAAAGATAAGCATGTTATACTTGCATAGGCTAATACATAAATGTAAACCATATTAACGTTCAGCTCTAATCTGTTCAATTCTATTAAACGGCATGAGGATATTATAAACATTAGCATCATGTTTTTCTGTAAAGCTGCTCTAATATGATAACGGTTGTTAATTAAACCAGACGTTTTACACAGGACTAAACTCATTATTTATGAATCTTCCTGCAAGTCACCTCTCTTGGTGATGAGGGTCTGATCTTCTGTACGCAGTGGGTTGCTCTTCTCCCATTGGATGTATTTCTTCCACATCTCCACCTGCTGGGCCTCCTGCGGGGAGTTCTGGGGCGGCACTGAGGGGGCGTTCCTGTCCAAACCCTTCATCACCGTCTCATACTCCTGAAGGGGTTACAATCACACCATCAGCACAGAGAAATACTACTACTACTAAAAACTGCTATTGCTGTGTCCCATCATACACCCGTGCAGAACTCACCTTGGCGACTCTCCTGGCGTTCATGTAGTCTCTGCTCCGGTCTTCAATCATCTTTTTGGCCAAGTGCACGTTTATGCCCTTTATAATGGAACAACAGGCTATTTATGGACAGCACGTGCAGATTACAACCAAGTAAATTCATGAAAAAATCAGAATTGACGCTGAGTGTCCTGAACCAGAATAACACATCCATTCCTAATTTCTCACCTCTTCATACTTGCTGTAGTCCCTCCAGAGCTGCTCGATGTTGATCATGGGGTTGACGCAGCCTCTCTGATACACGCATCTGACGGCTGTGATGCGCTGGTTCTCAGCGTATGACCCCACGGCCTCTCTAGAGACCAACACAGAGAAATGCCTCGTCTACCTCTTTAATGACCGTGAGATCAGTTTTGAAAATATAAATGGTGTACTCACACTCCTTTGAGGAAATTGATGTAATCCACCCAAATCTAAGAGAAGGAGGAGAGTTTAGAGTCGATGTCCACAAACACGTCAGGATAAAACTAAGAGTCGAAACGCTCACCTGATAGGACATGATCTCCATCCCAATCTTATCCAAGGCAAAATCATAAGCCTGTGCCATCTTTTCCCTGCAAAAGGACAGCACATTTTAAGCATTTCAAGCCTCTTTTTAAATATGTGCGACAAGAAAACAATGCACAAGAAAGTGACCAAGTGATAAAACCATCAACCAATAAGAAGGGCTAAATCAAAAAATAAATGCGTTTAACCAGTCATGATAGTTTGCATAGTCAATTTAAAGAATGGACCTATTTTCTACATCATCTCTTTTATTCTTTTCTTTAGCATTAAAATAATTTCTCTCTAGATTTTGAATCCCAGATTGAATTGTGTTCTCAGAGCCTTTTGACCTCTCTGTATATTAATGTATTCTCAATCACCTTCTTCTCTAGATAGTCACTTGATCACTAGTTTAAAGCCATATAAACACAACTGTGTCACATACTTGTAGCTGGGCAGTTTCCCTTTGGTTTCCCGTACATACGAGAGGTAGCACTTCCACAGGTCAATGTGCAGGACCTTCATTAAGCACCTCTGAAATAACTGAGCGAGAGAGACACAACACATAAAATTACACTACTGCCTCATGCACACACAGTTTAAATTACAGCAATCCTCCAACAAATCGTACAGACTTAGGATAGAGAGAAATACAAACACATGCCAGAGTCAACTAATTCTAGATTATGCTCCAAAATGACATCAAAAATACTGAAGTTATAATTATGATGCTCACACTGATCATTAGATGGCACTTCAATATAATCCTGGATGATTAATATTCATATATCATGGCATTTGCATGGAAAACAAACCACAGTAGCACCATGGTCTTTTTGTGTTACTGTTTTCATTAATGAAAGGGTCATGTGAGGTACGCAACTCAAAATTGATCACAGTATGATCAAAAAAGACAAGAATCATATCTGTAATCTGCTTTCCTCGTTTTATAATGTCTGATTGCTGGATTTAGAAGAGCAAACAGGGTATTTCTAGTCAAGCAGGGTGTTATTTTACTTCATTTTCATCTTGATGTTTACTTTGCTTTACTTTAAGCTCAGCTTTCATGGTCTCAGACCTGTGAATCAGAGTAATATCACAGGATCGATACATTCGACATGTGGCAAACGCTTACCTTTTCAACCTTGTCATAGTTTTTAGCCTTGATCTGTGGACACATTTGAAAACCAAGATTATTGAAAAGTGATGGTCTGTAGAAAGACTGAATTGCTCCAGACACAAACACTTTGACGTCAACAATGTGACATTCACACAACTCTGCGTTATATTGTCAGTTAACTCCATTTATTAAAAACATGTGATGCTGCATAGACGCATGATTCACTAGAGCTTGGAGAATCTCATATTAGGTGTGTGTAGACAGGCCACAGAGCAACCAATGGGAACTGGGCTTTGTGTGTTAGTAAAAATATACATTTTTGGAGTGCATAGTCCCGACAAAGCATCGACCCTATGAGCTGCATCTGAAGCTTTTACAAGCTACTGTTTTTTGCTCTGCAAGTAAGGTGAGTTGGTATCGTGTCATATGAAATATCACACTCAAATGATGACCATAACTTACAATACAGGCTTACTCAAGTTTATTTCTCTTATTCAAAATCCTCCAAGACTATTTTTTTTAAAATCATCACAGAGGTTAAAAAACGGTGTTGCCAACTAATCTTCACAGAAAGTTGCTAAAGGAAGATTAATTTGTTGCTAAAAGACGATGTGATGTCATTTCTCGATGACATCATTGCGTGATCACAACACAACACAGTCACATTAAATCTCAGCATTTTTTTTTGGTTTTATATGTTAAATTTCTTTGCAAAATATGAATAATATATTCAAATATAAATATTTAAAATACATTGCATTATTCAACAGACATTTTTGAATGATTACAATTAACAAAAATGTACAGGATCATAAAAAACTAGAAATTCAACACTTTTTCAACAATTATGCTTTAAGCGGTGTTTTAAGTGGTTAACACTCTGAGAAAAATCTGTAAAAACAGCACAGTCTACTGTTAATATGAAAGAAATTTCCATTTTTTTTTACCTACATTTTAAATTACACAGTAACTGATGAACAATAACAGGTACAAGTCACTAACAAAGGGCAAAATAAATGAACAATCATTAAATGATTATTATTATTCAATTCAACGATTGCAAATAGCAGCTAACTCAATTAATGAAATGTGTGTACTGTGTAGGCATCTTTCGTTTCCTCTTCTTTTCTGATTTTTTTTGTCTGAGTCCCTCATCAAAAGTTGCCAAATAAATAAAAAGAAATTGCTTAATTTGTTGCTAGGTTCTTTTGGAAGAAAAAGTTGCTAGGGTAGTCTGAAAAGTTGGTAAATTTAGCAACAAAATTGCTAAGTTGGCAACACTGGTTACAAATCAACATTTAATCATTTTTGTAGTAACATTTAAACCTCAAATAAATTATTTGCTTTAAATAAGAGCCGATAACAAACAGCAAAAAACGTTACATACTGTGTATAAAAAAAACACACCAAAAACCTCTTGTATCATTCCTCACCACTACTTCATACACAGAAATAAAACTTCAAGGCTCCACAATAAGGATTTATCTCTGCTGGCATGACACCAATATAATAAATAGCTTTTTATGAGTCAGAAAAAATATAATTTTTCATTCAACTGAAAGTTGCCACGAACAACTAGCCTATAAAGTCAGCTCTAAAAAGAAGCTGTTGGGATGTGATATAACAAAATAAAAAGGTAACTGCAACTGAACTCACACAATTGAACATAATGGAATTTGTAACTTTTTAAAAAAAAAATCAGAAATAAAAATAAACTTGCATGTTTGAGAAGAAAAGTCAGTATTGCAATACAAACTCACTATTGCAAGAAAAGACTTGTGAAATAAAAAGTTGAAATTATATTTTTGCAAGCTTTCTAGTAGCAGAAAAACAATTGCGAGATGTAAATTTAGAATGCAGAGGAAAGACCGATTTCTCAGTTCATATCTCGCAATAATTAATTAATATCTTGCAATTCTGACTTTTCCTTTGACTTGCTAGAAAAAAAAGTTGGAAATGCTAGAATAAAACTCTGAATTGTGAAAAAGTCAATTTTTTTTAATCCTGTGCAGAAATGGGCTTGCATGGCTATGAATTCATAAACATGCTTTACAGTGCAAACCATGTTATTTTTAGTCTTCAGTCTATTCAAAGAAATCTTTCTAAGTCTTTTGCTGGTCATTCAGACAATTTCCCCAAAAAAATCTTCACTTAAAATAATGATTTGCAACAAATGTTTAATATCAATCAAAGAAATCTAGATGTTTACATTTCCAAGGCATAAACATATCATGGCATGCATGATTTAGTAGTGAACTGATAGGGCAGGTGATTCTGGGTAACCGGCCTAAAACTCAAAGTCAGAGTCATGAACTTATTATGCAAGTTTCAGTATTCTGATAAAATCTAAATGCATTCCTAAAGACAAACAGCAAAGTGTGAAACTTCTCCCATGAACTCAAATAACAGGTTAAATGATTAGAACTGATTTTAAACATTTAGTCAAATCATTTGGAGAACTGTGGTATAAGACCAGATGAGCGAGAGCTTGCAAGAGTCAAGCAGATATATAAAGACTACCTGAAACCAGATGTTTGAAACTTAAGTCAGAGCAGATAACATGCATTGGCAATTTTCTCCAAATAATATCACTAAATGTTTCAGTGGTACGGAAACTGTAGGATTGTGTAACTATTGTGTTGAGTCATTTTTTTTTTAATTGATTACCAAAAAAGTATTGCCCATTGTCAAACAGACCAACTGAAGCATTTTCACGGCTAACAATATAAATGCAAAAGGCAGATTTCTTTTAGTTTATGTTAATTCTTATTTGTCAGTGCAGGTGTACTATACTACATTCTAGTGTAGCAACATTAGAAGAAACAAAAACTTTTGATCAAATGGTAAACATTAGATAATATGCCAGTTGTTAACCCTTAGTTGACCCAAAAATGACAACCTTTATCATTTACTCACCCTCATGCTGTAACCTTACTTTCTACTATAGAACATAAAAGTCAAAACATTAAACTGTTTTCCCTCCATACAATTGCACGTCAAACAAAAAGATCTTTTAAAATGTCTATTTTGTTCCGCAGAGGAATGTCATACATGTTCAGAATGACGTGAGATTTTTTCATTTCTGGGTTAACTAACCCAAAGGCCATTTCAGATAACCTCCATGGTCCTTCATAGCGTTCAATCGCATTAGTATCGCTGAGATCAGCTGTAAGAGGCAGCTAGCAGTGTGTCTTTGCTCCAGGGCAAAAGGTGAGAGCCTGACATACTTAACCAACCACTCAACAGCTCCAAATGAAATCAAAACTCAGCATGACTCAATGTGAAAAATACTGGTACTGAGGCAGAATGGCTCTGGGGCACGATCACTGCGGGACTGCCGTCTCCACGCCTCGGATAGATGCACGCATGCACACACACTCACTGACACACATTACAATGCACATTACAACCACAAGCCAAACTTGTTACAGTGCGTTTTATTACAGTAGGGATAAAAAGAACAGTTTGGTCATAACCAAGCAGTTTTGACTAAGGGTGAAGAAGCTTGAAGAATAATCAAACGGCAATTATTTTCATGATTGGAAATACTCAATCATACCTAAGGTTTTCTTATCCAGATCCGTGCATAAACACCCAACTGATTTGTTCTCGATTGTTCGAATATCCACCTTATTTTTGACTTAAAGAGTTAGTCCACCCAAAAATGAAAACTAGGCTGCGTTTTACTCACCTCAGAGGCATTGTATATGTCTTTCTTCTTTCAGACGAATCCAGTCGGTGTTATATTAAAATTGTCTTTGATCTTTAAAGCTCCATCACTGCGGTCAGCGGGTGTTGCATTGCTTCAGTCCAAAAGAAGTTAAATAAAAAGCGCCCTTCCATAAAAAATAGTGCCTCACATAGCTCTGGGGGCTGAACAAAGGCCTCCTGTAGTGACTTGAGGCGTTTTGTATGAAAAATAACCATAATTATAACGTATTAATAACTTGAATCTAGCTTGCGCCAACAGTTGTACACAAAGGCAGCTCCGGGAGGATGACGTATGGAGGTCAGCTTATATCAAAATCCTGACATTCTTCTTTACAAATCCTAATTAGTGACCTTTGTTTTGTTCTCTCTGCTGTTTCTCCATTTGAATCACTTCGGAGCGGTGCGTATGCACAGCGCTGACCTCCATACGTCATCCTCCCGGAGCTGCCTTTGTTTACAACTTTTGGCGCAAGCTAGAATAGAGTGATTAATATGCTTTGAATATGGATGTTTTTCTTACAAAAACACATTGAGTCGCTACAGGAGGCCTTTGTTCACAACCCGGAGCCATGTGATGGATGAGTGCTTTTTATTTAACTTCTTTTGGACTGAAGCAATGCAACACCCGCTGACTGCGGTGATAGAGCTTGAAAGATTGACGACCATATTTATATAACTCCGACTGGAATCATCTGAAGGAGGAAAGTCTGAAAGAAGAAAGTACACATAGGATGCCTCGGGGTGAGTAAAACACAGCCTAGTTTTCATTCTTGGGTGAACTAACCCTTTAAGAGAAGCCTGGATGTGCAAGGCTTACGGTGTCCTTGCTTTCCCATTATTTTAGCTGAACAAATACAGTCGGTTATGGGTTTTTTTCACTATGACAATCATAAACACTGATCTGTAGCACTTTTACTGTTTATAGCACTTTGTTATTCTAATTGTTTAGTGTGTAGTAAATCTGAAAGCTTGCACATTTAAAGAAAAACAGCTTCACATTGCAAAAAAAGTGAGTACTACCTCCACTGTGTATAAGGAATCACATTAAATATAATTTTCAGACCCTTATAAAGTTCAACCAAGGTGATAACACCAAAAATTGGTTTATGCTTACATTGCTTAGCGGGTTGGGGAGGGGTGATTTGGGGGAAATCACAATTGGGGATCTGAAACTATGAAAACTTATGACCCTAGACCACAAAACCCATCTCAAGTCGCTGGTGTAAATTTTTAGCAATAGCCAAAAATACATTGCATAGGTCAAAAGTATTTTTTTTTTAATTCCAAAAAATCATTAGGATATTAAGTAAAGATTATGTTCCATTAAGATATTCTGTACATTTCCTACTGTAAATATCTCAAGACTTCGTAATATGAATTGGTAAGAAATCATTTGCACAAACACAAGTTTTTTTTCTCCAATATTTTTTTTTTTTTTGCACCTTTAGACTCCATATATTCAAATAGTTGCATCTCTGCCAAATATTTTCCAATTCTTATAAACCATACATAAATGGAAAGCTTATTGAAAATTGACACGTAGGACTGGTTTTGTGGTCCACACACACAGAGAGATATATATATATATAGCTATCTTTCATTTGGAGAAACTATCCACGGTGAGGTCCCTCTTTGGAGAGAAAATAAAAAGGTGTATATTCGATTGGAAATACAATCCTAACTGCCCCTTCACTAAGATCAATCCCAATTGCATTTTATCTTTTGGATGCAGTAATGATTTAAAACTGTTGAGACTGCAAATCAAAACTGATGCAAGCACTTCAACACAAAAGAGAAATATATACATTTTAAAGTGATATAATTGAACGGAGTGGTTTGAAACTTTTCTACAATGCATTCACAATATTTCTGCAAACGGTTTCAAAAACATCAAGTTAGTAACATTAATTTATCTAAAAGCAAATGTAGGTTATTTCATTGATATTATACATATTTCTTTGGGAATGAAGCCTGATTGTTTTGGATTGGAAAATGAGAAACGATGAACAGTGTTTCACAACTAATTCACCAAAAACTAATTTTTGGGGGGTAATTTCCTTCATAACTTTATATTAGGAAAGAGCAAAAGCTTATTTAAGAGAATGGTGGATGGCAACATTGGCAAAGGTGGGATAAGTCAATGTTTTAAGCTGGGGCAAAAGGTCAATGTAATGATCAACTAGGCAGAAAGAAGAAATCATTAGATCCACCAAAAATTTGTAAGAGAATTAAAAAAAAAAAAAAAGTGACATTCAGCTTTTCTTAGTGATATTACTATATTTATACCCAGAGAAAAAATATGATTTGTCAATTTAATGGGCCAAAAAAAATAATAATTTGATACAAACGTAAGTGACTGCACTAGTTAATGTAAGTTAAATGTGTGCACCTAAACGTAACATGTAAGATACTTACCATTACGAAAATTAATCGGTTCCTAAACTGCACACCTACATATTACATTTATAATGCTTTTTTCTCCATATTCCCTTAAAGAAATACCTTGAAATGTAAAAGCATGTGGCCAGGTGTTGCATTTTGTTGTGGCAAGTGTGAACTTGAAAAATAGCATATAATAAGCCTCAGGATTTAGACAATCTAGTTAATGTGAGATCTAGTGTGAATACTAGACTACGACTCGCGTGTATAAAATGGAATGAAGGACTACAGAAAACCAGACACTAATATGGACAAAATCTTGAATAATTAACCACAACAACCTCAAAGAAATGACACAGGAGGCAAGAAATTGACACAAGTAATAAAGGCTAAAGCACTCCAATACCATTAAAATTGTTTTAATGCTGTTGCAGATGAAACATGCAACAATATCACCTCATAAAACTGAAAAGTATATGGAAAAGAATGACTGGAGAAAAAACTATGAGTTTCCCTTAACTCCCTGAGATTATCTTGCATTGTTGGTGTTGTGTGAATATCACATTGTCGATCAAAAAAAATAATTAAAATAAAGTATAACCTCGGCTTCAATGTATAGCTTCCAGAATCTGCCCGAGCTGGGAAACTGGGCGACAAGTCGCTCATAAGTCTTCCTTGCTTTGTCTATGGGTTGATTCTAAAAGAAGTAAAATTCATTTACATACAGAATCATAATGATACATCCCAAAGACCGTTTACATGAAACAGCATCACATATGCTGTCAGAGACCCTCCCGTTCCCTCCCAAAGCACGTTACCCCGGGGTAGAAAGGAATGCAACCCTGTGTCACTAAACCTGTGCTTCACGAATCAGTATGCTCCAAGCGTCCAGGTCATATGGATTTTCTTCCAACTTCTTCTCTGCTTTCTTCACCTTCTCTGGGATGTACTCCGCCGCCTGTCGAAGGGAAACAGAAACATCAAATATGAATGACATGTGCAACACGTGACACAGGAGAAATCCGTGCACATATTCATATTTTGGACATATAGGTTTAACCATGAGCCGAACTGCTTTGGTAATGTTTCTCAATCTATGACCGTGAGGTAATGCAAACCTCTCACATTACGATCAAGTCTTTGGCTCTCTAGTAATTATATAAAACTGATGGTATAAACCAAGTTGGTCTAATAAAAACAAAAACATTTTAAGGACTTAAAACCATCAAAAACACGTTTAACAACGGAGCTATTAGCTGAAATACAACTGTTGCATGTCGAAAGCTGCGGTTATAAAGAACATTTTCACCCAAAAAGCCAGCTTATCTTTAAAATACTTAAAAAAAAAAAAAAAAAAAAAAAAGTCTCATTTCTCACTCAGCATGTATCTTGATATCAGTAAATAAGTAACTCTGGGTGAAAGTCACAAACAAAGACATCGTGGCGTTTCGGTCGCCATTCACCAGAGACATTACAGCATTAAGTCAACATTTATCTCTTCTACTGTGTCCACAAACACACTTATTACAGTCCTGCTGTGTAAACACTCGACGCAATCTGTGATAAACGAGATGTAAACACGTAAACATCGACACAACAGTCCTCTTCAGGCTCGACAGTTATAGGCCGCGAACACGAGCACTTGATCTCAGACACTCCACAGATGTCTTTACTTTACCTGGTCCGGGGGAGTTTCGGTGGACATGGTTGAATACGGGTGGAATACGTGTGCAATCCGAGTAAAGAAACGTCGACTGCTCAACTATCACAAACAAACTAAGCGCAGAGCGTGATTACTGCAGCATTGTTTATTTGTGCAGGCTCTTTGTGCGGCCGCTCGCCTCGCACCGCGCATTAAAATGGCAGCAGCGAGCGGAGCCGTTGAGCCACGCCCACCGGAAACGATCCACTTCAAAATAAAAGCCTCCTGAAATTTAATCAACTGGTCTTAATAATAATTATTATTATAATACATTCGAAATATGGTTAAGCATTGAAGTACCAAGACTTCTCAAAAACAAATGTATTCCTTGAAGCCACTTCTGTAGGCCTATGTGTCAAGTTTTAATCAATAGCTTGTTTGGAAGGGAAGCTGTTTAGTCTACATTTACTCTAATACACTCATGTAAACAGACAATTCTCTATAATACACATGATTAACCTTATTTACTTTTCATTGACACAATGAAAAGTATATGTTTGTTTATGTATTTTCAAAATCACTATTTTGTTATAAAATTAAAAAATATATTCCTGTAAACGGTTAAATATATTCATCTAATATGTCACTCTTCAGTCAGATATAAAGTATTCCAGTACAACCAATGTCCACTTTCACTTTATGTTTACAAATCGATTTAATATCACATTGTCAGACTATTTAATTATTATAATTTTTTATCAAAATATACAATATATGTGTATGTGCATTCTTCAAGCAGCAGTCAGCATTCCATGAACATTCCATTAGAACGTCACACTAATGACATCACACACTAATGATGTCACAGCCAGGGCACTATTATTAAAGTCCACCAGCCACATTAATGTAGAAATTGTACTTTTACTGTAATTAGTGCTGGATTATAGTGGCTTGTGATAACAATGGCTTGTGATAATAGAGTTCAGTCAGACAATTACCGAGAACTGGCTTTTGCGGCTCATCTAGCTGCACAACTTGCTGTACCACACCTGAAGGATGTCACTTTTCAGTCAGTCATCTGCAACTTTATGTGGAATTTGACAGAGCAGTATGTCTGTTTTTTATACTAGTGAAATTATATTATATTATATTATGTTTTATACTGCTCTCTTTTAATATAATGATATTATCCATTTATCCATTTTGCAATCTACCTATAGGGTCTATTCTATTTTATTACATTATATTCTATCCTATTCTATTCTATTGTAAACTGCTTCTCCTATGTAGGGTAAATTATATTATATTATATTATATTATATTATATTATATTATATTATATTATATTATATTATATTATATTATATTATATTATATTATATTATATTATATTATATTATATTATATTATATTATATTATCAATGGTCTATTTTTCAGAAATCTGGAAGTGACACAGGCAGCATTAAGCTTCCCGGTAAGTTTACTTTTCCAGATTAATTAATACGTGTACTGAATGTATGCAGATAAAGCTGGATATATTTATAGTAGTTGCAAATTGAAGTTACTGTAGTAATTCATGCTGTGATAGGGAAATCTGTAAGGTTTAAAATGTTTCATATAATCTTATAAGTTAGAACAGGAATTAAGTACATCATGCATTTGAAAGTGATAAAAGTGATAGTGATGTGACATACAACCAGGTATGGTGACCCATACTCAGAAGTCATGCTCTGTGTTTAACCCATCCAAAGTGCACACACAAAGCAGTGAACACACACACACACACACACACACACACACACACCCAGAGCAGTGGGCAGCCATTTATGCAGCGGCACCGGGGAGCAGTTGGGGGTTCAGTGCCTTGCTCAAGGGCACCTAAGTCATGGTATTGAAGGTGGAAAGAGAGCGCTGGACATTCACTCCCCCCACCTATATCCTGCCAGCCCGAGACTGGAACTCACAACCCTTGGATTGCAAGTTCAACACTTTAACCGTTAGGCTACGACTTCCCCTGAAAAAAAGTTGTGGGTATGTGTGTGTAACACCAGCTAGTCCATGGATGATTGCTTTTAGCGTTTACTCACACGTGACTTGCATAAACATATTTTGGTATAAACATTTACTTTGAAATGTAGCCCTTTGAAAGAGAACTGATTCAGGCTAATAAAAAAAGCAAATGATCTGGGATCTGAATATATACCCTAACCATAGCCTAACATTAACTTAAAGCGTAATGCGTAACAAGACCTAAAACTCATTTAGCTTTTTTCCTCACAGTTCTCCAGACAGCAAATCTATCAAATGCTGACTTCCATTGTAACATCAGCTGCCACAACTACAACTGATTTAATATCAAAACTGTCTACGATAGTAGGAATGACTCCGTCTGAAATTGTGAACTCAAACAGGCCTTCAACGTCCTCATCCACTGAGGATAATCACCTGGACACATCAGAAAGACCAGTGATCCTGAAGATGGAACAACTTCCATATGTGTATCCACTTGAATCTCTTTTTGGGATCACGGTGGATGGTCTCCTCAGCAGCGCTGACTGTGATTTCAGCGACTCTCTGGGTGAAGACAACTCGCGTTCCTCTGAGCTCGCTGGTATTGTGGTGGAGGAAGTTCTTTACCGGGTTAATGTGGTGATGCACAACAGCGTTCTGAAGATCAACGCAGCTTCGTCACCATGCTTCGTTTACTTCCGCCCTGATGATTCCTGTACTGATATTGGGGAGTTACTCATCAGTGGTGTCATCCGGAAGCTGAGTGCTTTACATTGTCACATCTCCCGCGCAGTGGCCACGACAGCCATCGGCACGGTTCTTGCAGCAATAGAAGGAAAACTCCCATGCCCTCTTAACCCGAGCCATTGGGTGGAGGTCACAAGCAATGTAATTGACTACATTGTGGAGGATGTCATTAGTGCCTGGTCGAACAATCCCTCTGCAGCATCCAGAACATGGGAAGCCGGGCATGTCCCAGTTCTGAGGCCAACTTTTGAGTCAACTGAGGGAGGAATGTCACTCATCCTGCTGGAATCAAATCATCCCTCAGGCAGTGGCAGGCCAAAGACCACCTTATTTGATTCACTGATGACCGCTCTATATATGTCGAAGTGCAGCGGTCACTTCAGCTCACAGGACAACAGTTACGCAGCTTCAGAGCGCCTGCACCAAAGATTTGCAGATTTAATGAACTGCATCTTACGATGCAAGACGAGTGTCTCGAAGGAGGTCAGAATGGCAGCTATAGACTTTCTACATTATTTTGTGGAGGAACAAGTGCAGCGGCTTTTTGTGTGCTCCACTTTCCCCCGTCCTGCGGTGCTCCCTGAAAAAACTCCAGTAATGCCCTTCATCATCAAAGAAGAGGATTTCGGTCTGACAGTGGTGGATCATCTGACAGAGCTGGTGGTCAGTCAAGTTTTCGACTTGCTGGCAAAGAGGTTTCCATCAAGTGAATCTGTCAAGACTGAACAGAAGAGTCATGATGTGTCAATACAGGAGAATCTACCAGAACTGACCTTCAGAGACAAGTTAAAGATGATGAAATCAAATGTCCTTAAAAAGGTAATTTCTCCTCGATATGAGTGTGCTACCTAATATCTGTGCTTATTTATTGAAATAAAGTCTGTTTCGTCATTTGTTTGCAGTTAAGGAATCCTTTCAGATCCAAGGACAGCAAGAACAAAGATGATGATGAGGAAACATCAGAGGAGAGCACAGATGGAAATACAACAGCTCCAGAACCCGAAAAGCAGAAGTCATTTTCAGGGTTCACAGTTTCCTTTTCCATGAAAATAAAGTATCTTACATGATTTAAGTACGCAAGTGCTTTTTGCCCAGAAAGAAAACATTGCTGCTTGAGGTTGCAACAGCAACAGGAGCCCTAGTCACTGAGATTCATTAGAGATCATTACTGCTCAAATGTCCTTAGAAATTTGCAAATGATGTAAAAGCAAGCCGTTGGGTTCATATACATAACATCTGCAGAAGTGTGTGTTGTTGCGTGTGTGTGTGTGTGTGTGTGTGTGTGTGTTGAACACAGACACCTTGGTGTACTCTCTTTCTCTGTTTATTGTAATTCATGCATTCTCTATATTTATATATAAAGGTTTATGTGCATATGTATTTTTGCACTTTGTTAACATTTAGCAATTTGTTTTAAATGTAAAAATATACGTACAAATAAAGAAATAAAGAAATAATAGAAATAATTTATGAAACCGTGATCTATATGTACATTGATCTAAATATACATTTGTTAAAATTAAAGTGAAATAAAAGAACACATATTATTATTATTATTATTATTATTATGCTGTTGGTGTTGTTGATGATGATGACGATTTAGGGGCAACTGGAAAGTGGTACAGGTGCAACTTTAAAAAATAATTGTAACTTATTTCAAAAAGTGAAACTTTTTCTAGATTCTTTGCATGTAAATTAAAACGTTGAAGTTTGATGATTAGAGCTTACAGTTCATGAAAAGTCAAAAATCCAGAATATCAAAATATTTGAATATTCATAAGATTAATAATAATTATAAAAAAAGGATTTGCAAAACAGAAAAGAACAAGTTCTTTCAGGTATGTATATATATATGTGTATGTGTGTGTGTGTGTGTGTGTGTGTATTTTTACTTATTCACGACATCCAAATTTAAAATCAGAAAAACGCTTTCATTTTAGTCAGGCACATTATCAGACACCGCTGCTAACACTTTCCCAGCGTACAAGTTCCTCTAAGCAAGTCTGAAATTAAGGTTTTAATCTGGAAAAATGTTATTGCAGAATGGCAAATAAAGTGGGACAACAACGAAAAGGGTAGATTTCTCTACAATTTAATTAACAAAGTAAGTAAAAAAATAAGACATATTGGTAAAACAAGGAAAGAAGAGGTTGTATATAATAGAATATTGCTGGGACATTCCAATCTCAATAGTACACTCAGAATATTAGGGAAGCATCCAAATGGACTATGTGAAGAATGCAAAGTAGAAGAAACAGTAACTCATGCAATTCTTGAATGTAAGAAATATGAGGAAGAAAGAAGTAGTATGATAGTTGAAATCAAGAAGAATGGAATTCAGGTGGTACATTTTAAATCTTTAATAAAATGGGCAAGTAAAATAAATAGTAAAGCTTTCTTTGAATTTCTTAAAAGGACAGGATTAATGAGTAGAATGTTACGCTCTGTTCCACACTCCGGAGCAGAAGGTGGCGGTAATGCACCTAATGATGCTGGTTGCCAGCTGCCGTTAAAAACCAAGAAGAAGAAGAAGAAGACTTTCCCAGCGTTCCTTGCGAGCGGCCTTTTCCTCCATTTTTGAGACTGAATCAGGTGAGCGTCGTAGAGCTCGACTTTTAAAATGTGACATTTTTAGCCTAATGTGAAGTAAACTAAAGCACAATATCTTCCAGTATGAATAAAAACAGACCTGAAGTCCACAATCCGCAGAGTTCTGCCTCGTGAAGCGTAAGATGCTTCAGATTCTGAACGGATTGCGGGATGAAAGTTAGCTCAGGCTAAACTCATCCGCAGCTCATTCTCAGCGCTGTCTAAACATGATCAATTTAGTTGAGTTCTACTCTGATAAACTTGTTTTGAAGACATATTTACAACTATGAGCTACGGATAACTTTGTATAAGACTATAGAGTGGAGTATAAACACGCAGTAATGTTGTGGAGCTGTTGCTAATGTCTAGAAACAACACGAGACTATTCATTCATCCTCAGACTTAAGGTTGTTATATTTTTTTGTCATTCTAGGTTTATTTGACCTGGTCAAAGCATCATCATGCCAGGAAGGTAAGACATGAAAGCTGTCACAAATATACATTTATTATTTTAAAGCCATTAATTCTGTGCAGAAACAGCAATTGTGCAAATATTTTCTCATCTAATTGATAGTTTATATGTTTTAGCAGTCAAAGGAATTTTAGTGTGATTGTTTTAGTTTGTGCCTTTAGTTAAAGTAACCATTAACTGAATCTTTAGACGAAAGAAAAATGTTCAATCCTTGTTTGCTTTAATCCTAGTTGATACATCAGCATTTGTGGTTCAAAGAAAGATATAGTAAGAATATCAAGCGGGGGAAAATACAGCTTAAAAAGAAAACAAATTAGGTGTTTGACTTATGTGTTAGACATTACAGGGTTAAATGTTGCTTGGCTCGTGCATAAAGCTGAGGCCAAATGAATGGTTTTATCCCTGTGTGTGTTGTAGGCTGTGGAGCAAGGCCATCTTCGCGGGCTACAAGCGTGGCCTGAGGAACCAGCGAGAGCACACCGCTCTGCTCAAGCTCGAGGGAGTCTACAACCGTGACGAGGTCGACTTCTACCTGGGCAAACGCTGTGCCTACGTCTACAAGGCAAAAAAGCAAGTGATGCTCAGTGAAGTCTTTGTGTGTGTGTGAGGAAAGACTTGAGCTTGTGCTGCTGTCAGAAATATGTCTGTCATGTTTGTGATGTTATGACACCACATTGAGCTTCTTTGCTAAACTTCTTGATGCATTTTTTTAAATAGTTTAACCTACATAAACTACTCATTGAATGTCATGTTTCATATTGGATTTTGGATGTAACATGGGTTGTCAATAGCTTTGGTGTTGACAGTTTGGATGTAATTGTGAAACGTATTTTGACATTTGGATGGAGAAGCGTTTCATCGTTTCTGTCGACGCTCTATAGTGGTCAATGTTATTTATTGTGAGTTTTGTGTGTTGTCTGAAGGAACACTGCAACACCCGGCGGTAAACCCAACAAGACGCGTGTCATCTGGGGCAAAGTCACTCGGGCTCATGGAAGCAGTGGAATGGTTCGTGCCAAGTTCAAGAGCAACCTTCCAGCGAAGGCCATCGGACACAGGATTCGTGTGGTAAGGGTCTTAGTTTCTTTCAGATATCAGTGTCTGTGTCTGCCACTGTGTTTTGTCCATTTTCATTTGTCCAGCACATGCATGCTTAATTTGGCAGTGACAAAGACCCTTGAGGTCTTAATGGGGTTTTGTAGTTCTCTGTAACATACCTGATGAGAGATTTTGGTAGATCCTGTCTTATTTGATCTATGCTAGGGGTGTCCAAACTCTGTCTCGGAGGGCCACTGTCCTGCAGAGTTCAGCTCGCCTCAGCACACCTGCCTGGAAGTGTCTTGTGTGCCTACTAAAACCTTGATTAGCTTGATCAGGTGTTAAATTAATAGCTTGCAGGACAGTGTCCCTCTATGTGATAACCCTGATGTAGGATGTTGGGGCACAAATACATTCCCTTGTACTTTACAATCTGCTTCAAGTTTAAAAAAAAAAAGAGTATAAGGGTGTAGTTATTGGTGCATGATGATGTAAATGTATTTAAGTACTTCAGTGAGTAGGCTGAGCCATGTTGACTGTCAGTGTGTTTGTGGCAAGTTATATGAAATGCAAGTATTCAACAATTAACTAATTGTTTGCTTTTGTTTTTCAGATGCTGTACCCATCTCACGTGTAACCTGCTTTTGTGTACAGACAATAAAAAAAAAAAAACTGGTCCAAAAAGTTGCCTGTCTGATCTTCTTTCAGTACATGAAGCATAGTTGAAATCTTTCTAGCTTTTGCTATTTTACGCCCAGCTTTAAGTAGAGCAGCATCTGAGAGTTGTAGTCTTTGTATCAGGCCAGGATTAGCAGAGGAACTGATGCTCGAGTTAAACCAGCTGTAGAAGAACTGAAAAGAGCAAAATTAAGGGAAATTACAGGTTTCATCATTAACACTTCCTTTACTCAACCCTGGAGCACTTACGAGAACTGTTTGTCTGGCTTTAGTGTACATCTGGAGGAAAGACATTTCACTTAATGGTATTTATATAGCAATGGCTGAGCTATGAGAAACCCCATTCAGTGACATGTACTTCATTTGACTAGAGTGAGTGAGTTTTATACATTGAGTGTTCAGTGCTTGAGATTAATCTAGTGACACTGTCAAGGCTAATTACACACACACACACATATATATAATGATCTCCTGTGATTTTGGGCAGACAAATGTGTCATGATTCTAATGTTAACACTTATATCTAGAAAATAAAATTGCTTTTTTAAAGTGAAGCTGGTAAGTGACGTTAATAAAAAAAATCTTTTTACACTTAAGTTATTGTAATTCCAGCTACTTACCTGTTGTGTATGTATTTATATTTAATAGACTAGTGGCTGGTATTCGATTAATTGATTTGTCTAAAGTATACGTGTGTGTGTGTGTGTGTGTGTGTATATATACATATATATATATATATATATATATATATATATATGCTTTATGCAATGACTTGAATCAACAATGATTTGAATTAATTTATAGTTGAACGTTTTATCATGACTTGCAGCTAATGTATAAATATGGATAATAAACTTATTTAATATAAACCGATATTTTAAATAATTTGTGGCTGCATGTAGAGAGGAAATCCATGGACAGGTTTTCGTGTTGCATTTTGGATGTAATTACCGATGAAACAGTGAAACGTGAGGAACAATGTCCACATATTTTGCAGAATCATCATCGCACTGTACTTTGTGGAACTGTAAAATTCCACTCCAGAGTCTTGCGCTTATTACCAGACTGCAATACTAGCGCTGGACTGCAGAGGCTGCGCGTCGCCTTCAGTCGCGCAGTAAGCCCCGCCCACAAACAGAGCTCTGACTCATTCACGGAGAAGGGAATTGTGGGTAGCGTAGTTCCACCAAATCGGCACTTTTAACGATTGTGAACGTGTAGCGAACGCTAGTTACACTACATTTCCCATAACGGCGTCCATCAGAGTCCTTCAAATATCTTGTTTATAACGAAGTTGTTTTGCTCCATCCGCTGTAGAAGACCCGCAGACCAACCAGACAAACAGGTAATGTGTCTGCAGCAGTGGACGCTTTTATCTTTTATTCGATGTGTAAAATAAGATTTATTGCTGTGTAATTTGCATGCTACATATTTGTAATTCTGACACCATCATTTAATTTTTTTTTAACGGTTTCTGATTTTAGCATCATTTGACATGTCATGGTAAATTATTACACTGACTTTTAAGAACATTGAACAAATAACCAAAACGCATATTTCACGTGAATATGCGCTAACGTTAAGGTTACTGCGACGGACGTCGTGTTTCTTGGTGTGTTATATCCTGATGTAAGTGACATCTATTGTCTCTGTAACGTTACAAGTCTATCTAGACGGGACTGAAACGCATTTGTGCTACTCGTATTATTTTTTATTTAATTATAATTCAGATCAGGATACATATATGCTACGGAATTAAGTGGGGAATAAGTATAAAAATAGAAAAAGGCATCATTATAACAATAAGAATGGGATTAAGCCAAGATGTGCTCTTTGCCATAAAACACAGATCCGTTTGGCCAATATATAGAGGGTTTGTTTAATCTAAAAAACAAAAGGCTGTAGATGTCCCTGAATGAAACCCGTGTGGTTTGTTGTTTTCAATCGTCTTTTTAGGAACTGGTTGTTCTCCTCTGGTTAGAGATATGGGGCCTATTGCACTCAAATAAACACGAGAAAGACTTCCAGCGCAATCCAGTGTCATCTAATGTAGATTCAGTTTCTGTTTTTATTCTGTCTTCCGAGATTGTAACGTTAGCTGTTAGTAAGCGTGTAATACTGTATTCGCCAGATAACTGCTGCTCTTTCGCTACACAGATCAATATAATAATGTGTATATTCATTCATATTAGTCCGGTAATATCAAAATACTGGCCGTGTGTCAAAAGCTTGTGAGTACAGTCAATATCAGTATTGCACTATTAGTTGCAACATTTTTTGGTCAATGAAGGCGTGAACCCAGATAAGAACATGCTCGGGCAAATCGCATAAAATAAATAAATAAACAACTCTATTTTGCCTAAAGTAACTTAAGTAAGTAAATGAAAGTCCACAGATGTTTTGCACAGTGCTGTCAAACGATTAATCGCGATTAATCGCTTCCAAAATAAAAGTTTTTGTTTGCATCGCGATTAATCGTTTGACAGCACTATATATATATATATATATATATATATATATATATATATAATGTGTGCGTGTATATATATATTTTCCCCCTCACTTTCATTACCCTAAGCAATAAAAGCTCATTCTCATTACTAAAAGTAAGTATAAATATGTAAATAAATACTATAAGGCTTACTATAATATATTTATTTTCTGTAGTGCAGTAAAAATGGCTAAAACAATTTGTTAAACATATAGTAATGATATTTTTAAGAGAAAATTTAAATTTTTATACAAAAGGATAGTATTAGTTGTATTGCCTCTCATCCATGCTAATGTAAAATAAAGAAACTATGCTGTTTTAATTAATATATTTATCTCAACACTGTTAAAATGGCTAAAGGGAATTGCAAAATGTTTGGATGCATTAGTCATGATAATGTGGGTTGAAAATTTTGTAAGTTGTCATGAAATTACTATATCTTTATGGTCCTTTTCAATTGATTTTATGATCATTATGATTTGATTTATCTTAAGAAGCTCACTAGGTTTTGAGACAACTGAAAGTGCTTACTAAAAAGTCTGTCCATGCAATCTATATATTTCCACTATTAATCACAACAATACCATCTTGTCAGACTTCAAAGCTAGGCTCAAATGGGCTAAAGTGGGATTTGCGCATATAATGTGCTCAATCGATGCTGACTAAATAAGAATAACATGTCCATTCATGTTGTTAACCCATCTTTTCTCTCATCAGTTCAGATTTGGAGACTTTGACAGGATCAAGCTCAGAGAAGAAGCAACAAAGGCGCTCTTATGTTGGTAAAAGAAGATGAAAGGACATGATTTGGGAAAGGACTGTCTGGCATCTGGTTCTGCGTACAGGGCCGTATCGTCCAGAGAGACGCTCCCCGGACCAGAAGCGGACCATTACGAGCTGTCTAAAGTGCAGGTTAGTCCACCGTATACGCAGCATGTCCTTTCAGATTTGTGTTTAGACATCGTTCTGCTTCTTGTTGAGTATCCTCTCATACTAATAAACACCCTTCAAATACTCAACTCTTAAACTCTCACAAATGGGAATCCTTTGTAATGGACCGTTCAAGCCAAGGATGGTAAAGATAAAGTTGTAATAATCGCTTTAATTCTCTGAGAACAGGCAAGTTCACACCAGAACGTTTTTTCCCATTGAAATTAAAACATTGAAAACAATGAACAATGAAAACCTTGACAGCCAATCAGAATCTATCCAACTTTAAAGAACTTGATCATTTAAAGTGGCAGACAACAAAACTGCACCGTGCTTATAATAAACAGAGCTTTATCATACTGTTATAGTTGTCATTATTGGTGTGAATGGGCCTTTTTTATTTTTTATTTTTATAAATCATTCTATTTACAAAAATGCTGTAACTGAATGGTTTTCATGACGTTTTTATTATTGCTTCATGAACCTCAGCATAATTTTTTATTTTTTTTTGTGGACGTGGACAAAACTCTGTATTACAATACTTTGACATTATTACATGTGCTGCTCTTTGCCTTAGTGAGAAGTATTAAAGGGATAGTTCACCTAAAGATGGTAATTCTTTCATTAATAACTCATCCTCATGGACAAATTAAGATATTTTTGATGAAATCTGAGAGCTCTCTGACCCTCTGTAGACAGCAATGATATTACCATTATCAGTGCACAGAAACATAGCAAGGAGATCAGTAAAATAGTCCATGTTACATCAGGGGTTCAACCGTAATTTTACGAAGCTACGAAAACAATAATAATTTATCCAGAGTTCTTCTCCCTGAGTTACTGTCTTCCGCCGATTTACAGAGCACCCCAGAACATAATTAAAGTAATCAGTGTTGTTTATGTTCAGGATGTGCGCACTGTCTACTAACGTAAACAACGCTGATTACGTTCAGGGAAAGCGCGCGAATGCAGAGCGTAAACATTGTTTATTACGTAGTGGGGTACTCTCCAAAATTGCAGAAGACAGTAACTCAGGGAGAAGAACTCGGAATAAATTATGTTATAATTATCTTTGTGCACAAAAAAGTATTCTCGTAGCTTTGTAAAATTACAGTTAAATTCAGTCATCATTTAATCAATCCAGACCTGTATGACTATTTTTGTCTTATGTGCTAAACAAAAGAACAACTCTGAGCTACACTGACTTTCATTGTATGGGGAAAAAAACTTTAAAGCATGCATAAAGTCATACAGCTTTGGAACGACATGAAGGTGAGTATATGATGGCAGAAATTTAATTTCTGGCTGGACTAGCTCATTAACATTAAAATGCTGCAGCTGTTGTTTGTGCTCATAAAGGTAGTCGAACCCTTTGTGATGTCATTTTTATTGTCCGTTACACTCCTGCCGTCAGCATTTTTTCGGCATGTTAAGAGAGGGTCCTGTGCTGCCCAGAGTTTTCTTTGTCTTTTCCTATAACGCTACCTTTCTCTCTCTCTCTGTATCTCTCAGCCACTCAGTTCAGGACTAGTGATGCCGTGTGTGCAGGCAGTGCTTGTGATTGGCTGCTCAGCCTGTATTTAGAAGCTGGATCTGTTTACATAATCTAGTCCCGCCTTATTTGACACGACAGCCAATTGTGATCCTGGGTTCCGGTGATGCGTCCAGCAGCCTTGCCTGCTGATAGGCCGATGCCCCACTCAGTGCTCAGGGAAGCTGTATGTTTGTGCAACGTGAGAGCATTAGAGGGACACGGAGAGTGGTGAGGACGTCCTGCACGTGCTGAGGAGCATTGCAGAACGCTTCACGACAGCCTTCTCTCTTCTCCCATTCATCTAATCCAGCCAGACATGTCAGATTCACTTTTTTTTGTAGCGCAAGGCAGACTTACCTCGAGGCACTTTAACATGAGTGTTATGTAAATAATGTGATGCATTTCACTGTTGTGTTTGTAACGTATTTAAAAGTGCTGTTATACAGTTCGTTTCTTCAGTTTCTGTTTCTTTGAAGCTGAGCTGTCGTTCTCAGTGTGTCTTTGGTTTCTAGATCGTTCTGTTCCCTGCATTCTGATCAGTCCCAGATAAGGCTTTTTTCGAGCATGTTTCCCATGAGAGCTTGTGACAGAGTTGCTAAAGCTGTGGCTGACAGAAGAAAACTAGCTTTGTGTATTTGTGTGCGTGTGAAATGTCCTCAGATCTTTTCATTCAGAAAAGACTGGGTGCTATGATTTGCAGAATCCAGTCTTGAAAATTAAATTTAGTGTTTAATGGGGAATGCCACAGAATCTTGCACATTTTTAAGAAAAGTTGGCAGAAATATATTACTGTTGTACAGTAGAATATAATAACTGATACAAAGAAAGTAATATTAATACAAGTTATTGAAACATAATTTGAAGTAATATCACACAATTGAATGCAGCATTTGGCTGTGGAAAAAATAACCGACATTTAACAAAAATGTACAAAATGTTGATTGTTATCAGTCCATGAGTTCGCCTACCATTTCCCTCTAAACCAAACTAACATTACTAGCAAATCAGAATGTTTTGCTCTTATAAACACAAGAGGTGCATAATAGTATCGAGTTGCAAAGTTGCAGCTCTGATGAATCAAGGCGCAGTGGTCAAAGATGTAAATCTAATGCATATTTACATAGAAAAGCTAATTATAAAGCCGCGGAGCTTTGTAAACAGCTCAGACTAATCATGGCATCTCCATAAGAACGATAATTAACATAAATTAGTTATCGATAATGAAGATAAAAACGATAATTAATAAATTAACGTGATTTTTGAAAATGTCCTGTTCACACATGATCTATTAATGGTAACTTACGGGTACTTTACCAGTACTGTATGTGTGAATACACTTGAGGCGTATGTATTATCTCACTAGATTTGTAACGTAACTCATTTATAAACCTTTCCAACACAGGAGGACATGTATTTTACATCGTGATTTCAAAATAAACATTTCTGCCCGTGACCAAATATTAAAATGTAATGGATTTAAAGGTGCTGTAGGGAACTTTTGTTAAAAAATATTTTTAACATATTTATTAAACCTGTCATTATGTCCTGACAGTATAATATGAGACAGATAATCTGTGTAAAAATCAAGCTCCTCTGGCTCCTCCCAGTGCTCCTATTGCCATTTGCAGAAACTCCATCGCTCCCGGTAAAAAATAACCAATCAGAGCTGCGGCCCGTAACTTTGTTTGTGTTCAAAATGTAGAAAAATTTATATAATAAGCAAGTACACCATGAATCCATTTTCCAAACCGTGTTTTTAGCTTGTCCTGAATCACTAGGGTGCACCTATAATAAGTGTTTATATTCTGACTATTTTAGATTGCTTCGGGGATACCGCGGCGGAGTAACCCAGTACCTTTGTGATTCTTCGTAGACATAAACAGAGAGAAGTAGTTCCGGCTACGATGTTCTTCCGCAAGACGCAAGCAGTTCTGTTTATTAACCGCTAGAGCATCAAAAGTTCCCTTTTGTTGAAGCAAATTTTCAAATTGACATTATCTTTATTAACAAACCGCAAATTTGAAGTCCAAACAAGTACATTCTTGCCTAAAAATAACTTCTAAAACTACAATCCGTGACACAACAACAGTAGTATTTCTAAAATGGTTGTGGATTTGGGCATCTGCCATGACACTCGTTGTGAGAAATACTGTTAAGTGGAGTGACACAAATGTTGAAGTGGTTGGAGTTCTGTTATCACTGGAATATCGCACCACTGGAAAAGGCTCTTAGCCAATAAGATTCAAGAACCAGAAGGAACACACAGTTGTGTCTGTTCCTTGAATCTATGATACATTGCAATATTAGTCTGGCGACAAGAAAAAAATTACAAGCCAATGGCAGTTCAATTGCCAAGATGGGCATAGAGGGTTGTTCATGTAAATGTTAACTAATGTTAACTAATGTTAATAAATGGATGCTTGTTGTTACCATATTAAGAACCCGAGCGCCAATGGTGTGGAGACCCTTTGAGAAATTCCTTTTATTTCTCATGATGGGAGATAGTAGATGAGAGACTGACTTCAGTGGAGTGTAGTTTGTTTGATTAGCATCACTAGCAGTGTTTGAAGATGCCCATCCTGCCTATTAACTGAGAGGCTATAAAATACATGCGGTTCCCTTTAGTGAGCTAATCCAGCTGGCTTTTTCTGCCTCCATGGGCTTTAAAACATGTTGGAGTCTGCCTTTGCTTACACACACATATACGCAGACGCACTCAGACAGCACTTAGCCTGAATGTCAGCAGAATACGCCACAGCCTTTGTCACCCAGGGCAGTGGCTCATATAATCGACTGTTGTCTCGGCTGGATGCGGGCAGCATAAACTTTATTGTTGTCTAACCTGTTATAAAATATTTTGTTTGTTAGAGTAGTCTTTGGCTCACGTCACAGTGTGTAGCTGCAGGTGGGGTCAAGTATATTTGTATTATTATTTTATTATATATATATAAAATATGTAATTATTAAATTATTTGTATTATCATTTGTAAGTTGCTTTTTTAATTCCCTTTAAACCAAATCAGTCTCACTTGGCAAGCCATTTGCATTGGGCCAGGCCATGATGGTTGATTGACAGCCCTGCATTGCTATAGTTTCCTCCCTCCGTGTTGTATGCTGTTCACCATTTTTGCCGCTCTTGAGCAGCTGTAATCTCAAAAATGTATCGTAAGCAATCCAGGTGTTCTGTGTTTAGATGTAGGACTGAACATAAGAGTTTTTGTTTTCTCCCAACATCTGAGCCACTGAAAACTTGGTGGATTACTTTAGTTTTTCATGGTAATGTGCCTCAAAATCTACCTAAATACATTTATGTCTGTGTAAACTCCATTGTGAAAGTCATGTCGTTGTATTGCTTAGCGTTTTAACTGTATTTGTGTGCATATGTTATTTAAGTATTTTAATTTAGATTAGTTTGTGCCACTGTTCCTTCGGTAGCACAGTTGCATGGTTCGGTCCTTTGAGCCGCACGGTGCGAGCTCTGTAACACCACGCTGTTTCGTCCCACTTTCAGTTCATTTGGCTTCCCATATGTATGGCTGAACACTGGTTCTCTCGCTCTTTCATGTTAAGGGCTGCCACTAATGACTATTTTTACATTGTTTAATCCACCAACGAATTAATCAATTAATCTGATTAATTTCCCACAAAAAAATCAACAATTTTACGCTCTGTTCCTTCGGTTTGCTCCCTTTTTTACCAAGCATCATTTAATTCAAATGTCCACTTAATCTTTAATATTTGGCTATTTCTTTACATCAGAAATGCTAAAGCCATGGTAATTTAATGAATATGTGAATACATTTCTTTTTGCACCTTCACGTTTTGAATCCCAAGAGTGGAAACACTGTGGAATTTACACACTGCCGGGAAAACACGGCTAAACGGTATGCAATGTAACATAACTTTTTTATTTTTTTTATTTCATAAAGTATTTTACTATTCATTTTGTTAAACATTTGACTATTATATTCATGTGCAAGTTCAGGGTTTTGGTACTTTAACATATACGTATGTGTATGCTCCTGAAATAAACGTTCAGAAAGATGTGACGTATTGTTTTTGTTAATATGACTCATCATATACAGTCTCTTTAAGGGTATGATCAAGTATTTTTCCGTCGTCTAGTCTTTAATAAGCAAGAAAAAAATCATAATAAATTATGCCACACAAGTATCGGGATAGCATTGAATCGACAGATTAGCATATCATCTCAGCCCTACTGACCAATCAGAGCAGAGTAGGCTCACAGTAAGAAGGGGTTTAGAGAGACTGAACCTTAGAACTGCTTTGAACCAATCATTTGAAAATCTTTGGAAAATTAGTTGATATTCAATGTATATTTTGAGAAAACAAAAGTGTATTTTTTTTTTTTTTACCTTGAGTGCATGTAAACCTATTGTAGGAGACTCCCAAAACAATATTAGAAACCTTAAAAATGGCATGATGGGGCACTTTAAAACTCTGTCAACAAATTAAATAATTTTTAACGTAGCTTTATCCAGTGTGCATACAGTGTTTAATTAGATAATGCCTCATTTCCAAAATTAAACACAACTTTAATGATGTAATAAACTCGGGAAAGTAAAATTTTTTTTTTTTTTTTTTGCCCAATTCAGGCTGTGTACATTAAACAGTGTTAATTTTAAAACGCTCTCCATCCACACAAGCATTTTCAAACGTTTTCTAAAAGTTTCACATGAAGATTTTCACTTTACTGGACATGCGTAAAACCTCATAAAAGCTCACTGAGATGATACAGACAAATTCTCACAATATTCTTCTTCAACTGCCTTCATGTTTTACTGCAGGACAGCACTTGCGAGTAAATTTTCTGCCGTCTTTGCTGGACTGTGATATGTAGAGTGTACAAAGTAACTTATCTTTAGCAACAGTGTGAAAGTGAATAGCACATAACAGGCACAATACAGGTATAAACATAGATAACTTTTAATACAGTTTATGCGTCACGAAACCTGCGTCATTGTTTTTACAGTCCACACTACAATGAAAAATAGTTTTCACAGGTATCCACTTTATTAAAGCTTTGTCTTTAGTGACAAAAATTCAGGTTTAGTGTGAACAGAAGGCTATTAAACTATTTACTGATTACTATTAAGAATTTTGCCTGACACATGACTTGAACATGTGTGCGTAATTTAGTTATTGGCTTTATCAGCTGTCTGTGTTTAAGGCCATGTGCAGCACAAGACTTGCATGATGCAGTGGTTTTTCCCCAAGGCATTATGGGTTGCATGGTTTTAGGAGTCTGACTGGTTTCCTTCCTGTTTTTTTTCGCTGATGATATTTTTCCTGGCCCAAATCATGCTGATGAACATGTCTTCTTTCACTTCCTGTTAACAATTTTTTTTTTTTTTTTTTTTTTTTGCATAGTCACATTTTTCCATTTAAAAATGCTGATATGCCATGCTCAAAAACAAACCTGGCAGCTGAACACCTGATCTGCTGATGTTTCTCCCAGGATGCTTTTGAAACGGCAGCAAGAGCTGAGGGTGGCCTCTCATTGGATGGGAGCAATGCCGCTGACGCAAAAGAGATGGAGGACGAAGTCGGGAGAAGCAAATACCACCACAGTGTCTGTGTACTCAAGCCCATCCGCTCCACCAGCAAGTACGTACTAAAGTTACTGATCAGTGTGCCTTTCAGTTATTTCAGTTAGCCAATCACGATGAGTAACACTGTGTCCATTTTCAGATGTCTACATGCTTGTGAAGGTCAGGATCTCAAATGTCAATGACTCAATAGACCTGAGATGCCAATAGAATAATTTTCTGAAACAACTGGGGACAAACTGAACTATTTGAATAGATAACAGTGTCAGCTATTGAGTGGTTAATTACAGTCTTAAAGGAACAGATCACTCAAAAGGAAAATTTGCTGAAAATGTAGTTTGATTTAGCTTTTAGCTTTTATCACATGGTCACCAATGGATCCTCTGCAGTGAATGGGTGCCACTGCCATCAGAATGAGAGTCTAAACAGCTGATAAAAACATCACAATAATCCACACCACTCCAGTCCATCAATTAATGTCTTGAGTAAATGGTGAAAGAATTTGGGATTTAGACATTGAAAGACGACGACACGGGAGACAAGAATATACTTACGAACTAAATCTGGATACGGATACTAATTTCAAGATTCAATTTTAATTAAATTATTGGATGGGAGGCATGCTATAAATAATGTTTTATAAAGCGCTGTTCATGAATCAACTGAAAACAGTCTAGACTAAAATATAGATTCTTGGGGTTATTTAAGAATCTATGACGAAGAGTCGATTCAAATAGAGAAATTACTTTGGTCAACCTGGCCCTAGTACAAACATCTTTGTTGAATTTTAACAAAAGCCACATTTTGGTAAAATTACAACCCTATTAAAATGTCATGGTGCAGTGATTAAACTCAAATGACACAGTTTTACGAGACATACACTGTGTCCCTGAGAAAAGCACGTGTGACTCAGGCTGGGTGGCCCTAATAAAATAAACCAAATTGGAGCGAATGAAAATGCTGCAGCTTAGAGACTAATCCAAATCTCCTGTCCTGTTTTTCACTCTGTCACCACAGGTATCAGCATCCAGTCGACAACGCTGGCCTCTTCTCCTTTATGACATTTAACTGGTTGACCTCACTGGTGTTGTTGGCCCATAAAAAGGGTCAGCTGTTTCTGGAGGATATATGGGCTGTGTCGCAGTTTGAGAGTTGTGAGGTCAATCATCGCCGGTCAGTACTGATATATGACTTCTTATCACAGCACTCTTCCAACTAAAATATATGTAATTCAGGCCTGGCCGGTGCAACTCTCGCATATAGAACTATGTGGTGTTACAGTGGTACTTCTTGGACCTGGAGCCAGGCCTGATGTCATTGCTAGATGCATTGCATGATAACAAAACATCATTTCCACAGGCTGGCCGGGCTGTGGGATGAAGAAGTCAGGTCACGAGGGGAAGGGGCATCTCTTCGTCGTGTGGTCTGGCTTTTTTGCCGCACACGTCTGCTGCTGTCCATCCTCTGCCTTATGGTTACTCAACTCGCAGGCTTCAGTGGCCCAGTAAGTAACACCATCTCAGCTCTGTTGTGTCTTTATGGTGTCTTTTCCTTCTATCTGTCTCTCTCTCTCGCTCTTGCTCTCTCTGTGTATTATGAGCTTAGACCCACCTATCAAATCCTCCCCCCTGAAATTTCCAGGTGAGTGTTCAGATGGGGAATGAGCGTTGTTTTACATTGTCACTGGGCCTCAGAAGTGATCTGTTTGACCTCTGTGGTGTTTCCAGTGTGGCTCCCAAAACCAATTCATTTAACCATTAGTGCTATTTATAAAGTGCCTTAATAATGACTTGTGCCAACACCAAAAGAGTATTTCAGTTTGTCTGCTGCATTTTGCAGAATAGTCTGACTTTATCATCAAAAATAAGGGGGAACTTTATTCCTTTAGATGTTATATCTGCGCCACTAACGGCACCATATGAAAACGTAAGCCATTTGAGCTGTTGTTGTTGTGTCAACAACATTAACTCAAACTAGAGTGCATTAGGGTGAATCACAACATTGCAAACTTTAAGCAAAGTGAAGCAAAACATATTTGCAAATCATACAAAAGTACAAAAACTGTGTATTGGTGGGGGAAGGAATTACAATCCCATGAAGCATTGCATAAAATGAATAAAAAATATAATATATATCGATTAAAATGTAACTGGTGCTGTCAAACGATTAATCGTGATTAATTGCATACAAATTAAAGTTTTTGCTTGCATAATATATGTGTGTTTTGTTTGTATATATAAGTACACACACACATACAGTATATATTTAGAAAATGTCTATATTTATATTAATATAATTTAAATTATAAATAAATATATTTAATATCTAAACAAGATATATTTCTGAAATATGTACATAAATGTTTGTGTGTATTTATTTATTAATTATAAATATACACAAATATATACAAATATGCACACGTATTATGTAAAAAAAAAACTTTTATTTGGGATGCGATTAATCCCGTTTAATCGTTTGACGACACTAAATATAACACAATTCATTTTATCTAAAGAAACAAAATATGGTAAGTTATACACACACAAATATATAAGTATTATAATAGCATAGCGAGACCATTTCATTTGTTATATGCTGTGCCTTATGGGAGGCATTCTCTGATTGGAGATTTTTTGCACAGCTTTATGGGTAATGTAGTTTTTCCCAATTAAAAAAAAAAAGTATTCTTTAAAGGTGAAATAATGCAAACTGATGCTTTCAACAAAACCATCGATTACCAAGCTTGTAGCTCACAGTAGGACTGCCTTTAAAGGTTTATAAGTTATTGTTAAAAATCTATTCTCCTCTGGAGAAAATTAATGGAGTTTTTACTTCCTCAACCTGATTTGTCCCCGTTTGCCGTGAGTTCAGGGTGGGAATCGGTTCTGTTTGGTGCTGCCAGTTATGTAGCTATAATATATTTTATTTTAAAACATTTCTGTTAGTTATGGCAAAATGTTATTAATCATAAACATCCTGTAGTTTTAATAAACCTAAAGATAAAGGACTTGAAACTTAGTCATCAGTTCCAAAAACAGAAACAAATGTATCACACCTGTCAAAAAAAAAAAACTGCTGCTCTATGATTGTACAAGTTTCTATGTGTCTCTTGCTTCCCAGGTACCAGGTGTTTTATATCTGTGGTGTTATTATCAGGTAGAAAAAAAATCTTCTTACGGTCCACTATGAAATGGTAGATTTGGGGGACAACTTTGAGAGTTTAGGGGCATTGCATGTAGCACAAGCGTAGCCTAAAGAGAAGTCTCCTTAGATCGCGAGGATAGGCTAACATTTTCTTCAAGGAGAGCTTCTGTCACTGTCCCACCCTGGGCGACACAGCAAGGCTCTGTCTCCCTCAGGCTTCTGGAGAAAATCAGGCTTCAATCAAAAGATTCTGTTTAATCATCAACTGCCTTTCTCTCCCTGTTGTCTATATTTAGCAACTCCCTGTAGAACATCTCCTTGAAGAGATACCTGTCCTTGCTCTGATGACTGAGGTCAAGGGTGGTTTGTAAAGGAAGGTGGGTGTCTGGGGGGGGGGTTTCAGATTGGAGTTAGGGGTCAGAGGTCGCTGGGTCCCCATGTGTGTGACATGTGACAGAGGCTATTCTTTAGACTCCACAGGGTGTCCGTTTAACCTGCGGGGAGAGCACACGGCAGGCAGAGCCGGTGAGGATTCCTGGGAGGTAAGGGCATGTTTCTTATGCAGGGCTGGATCAAGAGTTAATGCTGTTTGCTGCCCGTCTCTCTCTCTCTCTCTCTCTCTCTTGCATTCTCTCTCCTTTTTGTTTCGCTTCTCTTATTTGATCTCTGTAATAATTCCCATCTCATGTGTATTGAAATGATCCAGCAAGATATGTCTGAAAGGTTGGGTAACTGGTGGGCAAATGATTGCGCAATGTATATCCGATGACGGATGTGGGCAAGATTTTCCGCTGATGGACAATTGATTCAGACTTTTCCAGATAAATACCAGCGAACGGAAAACGGACTTGCGGGGGTTTTATATTGCCGGGGTTTTGGACTGAAACGCTCTCATGTTCTGACAGATTCACGAGCGTACAGGTCGTGTTCAGACCCGCACCTCTTGTCCTCAATATGTTGCTGGATTTTTGACCAATTTCATGGACACCTTTTTGGGCCGCTGCAGTGTAAATGGGTCATTCAGGGAGGGTGATCGCTGCCCCACTAACCTTGATTAAAAATAAAATGGGACCGCTTTTAAGTGATGACAACTCGCAGATGGACTCTCAAAGACCTTATTTTGTGCAACAATGTCTTTTGTTTTTCCTCTCACAACAAAGTATTGATTTGCCTGATCCATGTTTTTCCACTTTGTACATTTATTTATTTATTTCACAAACTGCTGATGTTTTAAGTTTCAAGGTTACATATTCAAGGTTTCCTTAATAAAATCTAGCAGCTGTGTTCAACCACATGGGTCTGCCCTTGTTCCCAGTTTATGTCTGCATATCCTTGACTGTGTATGTGCATGGGATTTGAGAACGGCGTGTGTGCGCGAATGTGTGTGCTTGGATGACTTTCGTTGAACTGTTTTTCTGTGTTTTGTGCTCCCGCACACTCTGCTACTAATTTAATTGATATTAATTTTCAGGTGTTTAAATCAAAAGTACGTCTCCATCCTGTACCTCAACCTGATGTGACTGTAGGTAAAAAAAAAAAGCATTTGAATGCACAAACAAGGGGCATTATGTCCATGATTATATCACATTGCTTTGTCTCCCGCACAGATGGTACTGTCGGTACTGTTTGATTGTCTCTCTTGTTCTTTCCCGAAGGCTAGAGAAAAGGGCCGCATAAGGTAACGAACTATTAGAACAAAGGCAGACATTCTCTCTCTCAGTAGACGTTGCCGCTCCCTCACTGTCTCCAATGATTACAAGCCGTGCATTTTCTGACGAAGCCCCACACGTAGCATACAATGATCTGCATCCCTTTACCCTTCTCTGACCAACGCTGTAATAAGATGTTTTATGATGTGGAAGGTTATGAAGTGTAAATGTTGCAGTGCTGGTGCACAGCTGTGTTTGTATCCTCAGTCACGCCTGCTGTGTCCTGTCGCCCCCTTGCTCGTCCTCCCTCTCCGCAGGCGTTTGTGGTGAGGCGGTTGCTGGAGTATACGCAGAATAGCGAACCCGACCTGCCCTACGGCCTGCTGCTGGTGCTGGGCCTCTTGGCCACCGAGCTGATTCGCTCCTGGTCCCTCGCCCTCACCTGGGCGCTCAACTACCGCACCGGCACCCGTCTGCGAGGAGCCATCCTGACCATGGCCTTCCACAAGATACTGCGTCTGCGCAGCCTTCGGGAGAAGTCCATGGGAGAGGTACGGTGTTGAGATTGGGAGGGTGAGGAGTTTTGGATTAATGAAATGGACATTTAGGAAGGTTAGGTGCAGATATCCTAGGGTGTTGAATGGTGAAGAGATGAAGAGTGAAGCAAAATATCTAAAGAAGGTGATGTCCGAATATATTTAATGGCAGTCTACGATATGTCTCGGGGAGTTTGCTCATGTATGTGTCACTTGTGTCTTTAGCTGATCAATATGTGTTCGAGTGACGGGCAGCGCATGTTTGAAGCCGCTGCTATGGGCAGCCTGTTGGCTGGAGGTCCCCTGGTGGCCGTGCTGGGAATGGCATACAACTTATCCGTATTGGGGCCGACATCTCTGCTGGGATCTGCTGTATTCATCCTCTTCTACCCCACTATGGTGAGCTTTTCATTCAGGCTTTGTTTTGTTTTCCCATTTGGAGTTTCCGTTGTAACTCCGATGTTTCTCCTGTAGATGTTTAGCTCCAGACTGACGGCGTACTTCAGGAGGAAGGGAGTAGCTGTGACTGACCAGCGTGTTCAAAAGATGAATGAGATTCTGAACTACATCAAGTTTATTAAGATGTATGCCTGGGTGAAGGCCTTCTCTCAAGCTGTACGAAGTAAGTTGTTTTTTTTTTAACGTGTGTTTGGCTTGGTGTTATTTTTTTTTAGGATTACTGATAAACTAATGTAGTTTGATTTGTAAATGTTATCCATTTTAATTTAAGTTAGTAATCTTTGTAGTTTAATTTATGGTAGTAATGTATTTAGTTTTATTTTTAAGTTTTTTTTTGTTGATTTAATTTGTTATTTTATTTCAGTTAATGTTTATTTCAATATTATTATATTCATCTAATTTTTATTTTATACATACACATGTAGTTGTTTTGGCGTTTGGCTTAGTGTCCTGTTACAATCATTGTTAGCACATTATACCTTTTGTTAATATTTTGAATTGATTTTAGCTTTGTTTTTTGGTTTTCATTTAAATGTTAAGTTTCGAAATGGTTGCATGCATTTTTCATTTTTATTAAATTAGTTTTTTAAATGTGTATAGTATTTATAAAATTTGAGCTTTTAGTTTTGGATCAGTTTTAGTGGTTTTAATACAAAAATTCTACTAAAACTTGATGAAAATGAGAAATGTTGTTTGGCGAATAACTAAAATTAAATCTTTTTTTAAAGAAATGAATTTTTTTTGTAGGATTTTAGTTTTAGTTAATGGTAGTAGCCTGCTTTGGCCTATTTCCATGCAAATGTTTTTGCTTATTTTGTTCAATCTAACAGGAATTAGAGATGAGGAGCGTAAGATTCTGCAACAAACAGGATATTTTCAGAGCATTACAGTTGGTGTGGCACCGATTGTTGTGGTGATTGCCAGTGTGGCCACATTCTCCACCCACATGTTGCTAGGTTATGACCTTACTGCTGCACAGGTAGGGTTACATTGCTTGTTTGGAGGTGTAGGTATCACCACAGTGTTAATTTACTCATGCACTGACTCTTTACTTCATTTCTTTTTTTTCAGGCATTTACTGTCGTCACTGTTTTCAATGCCATGACCTTTGCCTTAAAGGTCACCCCATTTTCTGTCAAATCTCTATCAGAGGCATCTGTCGCCATTGATAGGTTTAAGGTGAGCTTTCTCTCCTTCTTTCTCCAGATAGTTACTTCTACCTTTGTCAAGTCTGGCAGTGTGTATTTAGCATGTTGTTCTCATAGCAAGTGTAATCATTTAGGTGTGTTTGATATAAGATGGAATGGGGCTATTCTTGGTGCCATATCGAAAAGCTCCAGTTGCCATCTAGCTCACTTCTGTCTTTCACTTAATCCTGCAGATTATATGTTAATTTCTTCTGGTTCTGGTTTAAGTGGCAGATACAAAAAAAAAAAAACACATAAAGTCCCTTTTACATGTCTTGCATCATGCTTCAATGAACTTGCACATCAAAAGTGTTGGAGATACCATCATAAAAGGGCAATTTTAGGAAGATGTTAAAATATCAAAATGGAAGTGGACTTGACAATGGGTAAAACATGGTAATAGCAAGAGAACTAGAGTTTTATTTGATCTTAGAACTGAAGAAAAGTCTCTTTAAGACTTCTTGAACAAGGGTTCACATTTAAGGTTGCTCAGCTTCATACATCTGGACCAGAAACTCTTCCATCTTGTTTAGTTTTTTTGTGCCAACATCATGTTACTGTAGAGTGCTGCATTAAAGATGACTTTTCTCCTTTTCTCCTTTAAAAAAAAAAACAATTGGATGTAAATCCCGTGGCAAAACAGAGAAACAAATAGAGACATAATTAGCGTAGCTGCTGTTCCAACCAAGTAAATTAATTAGTTTAACCCAAGCTATAGAATAATAATGCACATTTGATCAGATATAACTGCAGTCCAAAATTGAGATGCATTATTTGAATGCTTGGTGAAAGAGATGTGTTTTTAATCTAGATTTACACAGAGAGAATGTGTCTGAACCCTGACCATTATCAGGAAGGCTATTCCAGAGTTTGGGAGCCAAATGTGAAAAAGCTCTACCTCCTTTAATGGACTTTGCTATCCTAGGAACTACCAAAAGTCCAGTGTTTTGTGACCTTAGGGAGCGTGATGGATTGTAGCATGGTAGAAGACTAGTTAGGTACGCAGGAGCTAAACCATTAAGGGCCTTATAGGTAAGTAATAATATTTTGTAACTGATACGGAACTTAATAGGTAGCCAGTGCAGAGACTGTAGAATTGGTGTAATATGATCATATTTTCTTGACCTGGTAAGGACTCTAGCCACTGCATTTTGGACTACCTGTAGCTTGTTTATTGAAGATGCAGGACAAACCACCTAGAAGTGCATTACAATAGTCCAGTCTAGAGGTCATGAATGCATGAACTAGCTTTTCTGCTTCAGAAACAGATAACATGTTTCGTAACTTGGCAATGTTTCTAAGATGGAACATAACACCCAGATTTCTGACTGTAGAGGAAGTAACAGTGCATCCGTTTTTTGGTCTAATAAGTAATATCTCTGTCTTATCCGAATTTATTACTAGAAAATTATTGGTCATCCAATCTTTAACATTTTTAACACACTCTGTTAGCTTAGATAATTTAGATGTTTCATCTGGTCCCGTTGAGATATATAGTTGAGTATCATCAGCATAACAGTGGAAACTAATCCCATATTTTCTAATAATATTACCAATGGGCAACATGTAAATAAAATTATTAGAGGACCTAGGACAGATCCTTGTGGCACTCCATATTTTACTGGTGATAAGTGAGATGACTCCCCATTTAAATAAACAAAATAGTAGTGTTTGGACAGGTAGGATCTAGACCATCTTAGAGCCTGCCCTTGAATACCTGTATAGTTTTGTAATCGATCCATGAGTATGTCATTATATATGGTGTTGAACGCAGCACTAAGATCAAGTAAAACTAGCAATGAGATGCAGCCTTGATCTGATGCAAGAAACAAATCATTTGTAAATTCTGTGCTATGGTGGGGCCTGAAACCTGACTGAAATTCTTCATAAAGATCCATATTTTTTTTAATCATAAATGGGCCTATACTTTGCTAGTTCACTAGGATCTAGTTGTGGTTTCTTGGTTTCTTAATAAGAGGCTTAATAACCGCCAGCTTGAATGGTTTTGGGACATGACCTAAGGATAACGATGAGATGATAATACTGAGAAGCAGGTTTATTCGGCTACAGGTAACAGCTCTTTCAGTAATTTAGTGGGTACAAGATCTAATAAACATGTTGTTGGTTTAGATAAAGTGATAAGTTTATTTAGCTCTTCCTGTCCTATAGTTGTAAAGCTTTGCAGTTTATCTTTGGGTGCGATGGATGAAACTCAAGTGTTAGACGCTGTAGAATCTATATTTGTTACTGTCAATCTAATGTTATCTATTTTATCAGTTAAGAAATTCATAAAGTCATTACTATTAAACGTTTACTATTAAATATTTAAATCGGGTGGCATCTGGTTATTTGTTAATCTAGCCCCTGTGCTAAATAAAAACCTTGAATTGTTTTGGTTATTTTCAATGAGTTTGTGGATATGCTCAGCCCTGGCAGTTTTTAGGGCCTGTCTATAGCTGGACATACTGTTTTTCCACACAATTCTAAAAACTTCCAAGTTTTTCTCCATTTGTGCTCAAGACTATGAGTTTATTTCTTGAGAGAGTGACTAATACTGTTATACCATGGCACAGTATGCTTTTCTCTAACCTTTTTCAAGTTGATGGGGGCAACAACTTCTAATGTATTAGAGAAAATATTGCTGCTGTGTAATGCTGAGCCATATAGTTAATATCAGTGATACACAGCACTAGGGCTGCAACAAACAATTATTTTGATAATCGATTAATCTAACGATTATTGGGTCAATTAATCAACCAATCATCAATTATTTAGCTGATTAATCAGTAGAAATGTATTGATTATTCAGCTTTTGCAATTAATTAAAATACTGAGTTATACATATTCTGATAAATAAAGGTAATCACTTCAGCTTTTAAAAAGTCATATTATGTAATTAGTTATACAATTAATTTATACAAATAAATATATTTGGCACACAAAATTATCTGTCAGAGAAACTCTCCTATTCAACCATTTAATAATTTAATTACATTAAATATATTTTTGTGGGTCGTATGGATAAAAAACAAAATAAAGGTTAAGTGATAAGACATTTTATTTTTTGGATAATCTAATATTCACAACACAATCTCTCTTAAAATACTTTATAGGGTTATGATAATCAAAACAGTCCTGAGCTGGATCAAGCTTTGATCTCTGAAAACCAAACTGTACCTTTAAAGTGCTACAGCGCCACACTGGTCAAAGCGCGTTATTGCAGGCTCTTATATTAGATCATATGACTTTAACGACTACTTGACAACAAAAATATTTGTAGACAATTTTTTATTGTCGACGTTGTCGATAATGTCAACTAATCGTTTCCATGCAATATAATTAAATCTAGTGTATGATTTAAAATGATGAGTGGGCCCGGTGACATTTTGCTTGACTCCAAAAGAGTTTATTAGGTCAGTAAATGCAAACCTAATGCATCATTTGTATTATAAATGTGTAATTTAAAGCAAAAAGTCTACTGAACCTTTCGTGTCCTCGTCGATACGTGGGGAGTGGTCCTGATACAGTGATCGTCGCCGCGGGCGCCATGCTGTGCTCCGTATTGATCAGGCTCCGGAAGTCCCTCTTCAGCATCTTCGTCTGCCACAGTGTGGTGTCATTAACCCCGGTGTGAAGCACGACTGCTCTGGGGCTCTCGTCAGCCTTCAGGATCGCGGGTATCTGTGCAGAAACATCGAGAACAGGAGCACCAAGGAAACAGTGAGTGTGCAATTCACATTCGGCTAATGTAGCACGGACGTGTCGGACGATGGAATCTCCGTCTCGTGGAGGGGAACAAGGCCGCTCCGGGTGGAGATCTCGAAGAACGGAGGAGGAAAAGATCATCTTCCGGGGCCTGGCTTGTGTCCTCCGCTGTGGATGCACCCAGGGTCCGTGGTGTCCCAGCGCCGGAGTGAAGGAAATCTGGGAAGATCAGGTCCTGGGTTCACCTGGCCTGTGCAGAGAAACACACTGAGTAGAGGTGGTGGGTTATCCCGGACTTGTGAGCATCAGGTTCTCCCAACTGGGTCGTGAATCTGCTTCTCCATGGTCTCCAACGTGTCCACACCTGCACTCAAAGCCAAGGTAGACATATACCGCCATTAAAGCAAGTTACATTGAGTAAAGCAATGGTAATGTGTGTGAATAGAGTTTCAGCAATGCAAGCGGGATTAGCGGTAACCACACTGGCGATGCTAAATAGCGGATTCGGGAAGTCAAAATAAAACTAGTGATAACAAGGCGTTCCGATTGTTTTTGTTGTAGAATACGATAGAGGATGTATTCACATGTTATAGAAATGAAAATTATGGTGTGTAAAATAGATTTTTAAGATACATGGCAGCAACAAACAAAACGTAAAAATCACACATAAAAAAACTTGTGTTTGTTAAACACAGACCATATTTCAGGCATTTAAGCAAAAACTCATTGACAATTGAACCAGAAATGCTAAAATGCTCACTCATCTCCAGGATTTGGCCTACACAAATACATCATTTCTGCAGCACTCTTCAGTCATGCATAAAATGAACATGCAGACATTCTAAGACAAATGAAATGATTGAATAGCTAGGAAAAAGACAAGGAACATCTGTGCACTCTGTTAAATTCAAAACTTGTAAATTGGGAGGCAAGTTCCTTTAATCTGTTTTCTCTTTTTTTTCATTGTCCTTCAGAGTTTGCTAGTGATGGCCGAGGTAAAGATGATCCGTGAACTGCCGAGGAATCCTTCCGCTGCGATCGAGATGACCAGTGCCAGTTTGGCTTGGGAGACAGGCGGACACAGTGCCCAGCCTTCGCCCCGTGGTACACCCTATGTAGGCCACGGCATGAGAGGCTGTCGCAAGAAACGCCAGCAGCGTGGCGACCCAAAACATCACGGGATCCTGGAAGAGGAAACGCATGGCCAGCTGTTGAAAGATGTGTCTGTAGACATGGCATCCAGTCCTGAAGATCAAACACTTCAAGTGCCGACCATCAGCCAACGGCTGCAGAGAACTCTTCACTGCATCGATCTCTCTATACAAAAGGTCTTTGCCTTTCTCAATCCTAATTTGGTAATGGTAGAGATACCAAAGAATAATCATGCTAATGATCATTTATGTGTTTGGATCTTCAGGGGAAGCTGGTTGGTGTCTGTGGCAGCGTGGGAAGTGGCAAAACCTCTCTCATCTCTGCCATTCTTGGCCAGGTGATTGTCTAATTTTAAGCATAAAACAGAGCACCTGTCCTTTGTCTATGTTGAAGGCTACATCAATTCTATGTGGTCAGAAATCATCTAATCTGTTGTAACACCTGTTCTGTGTGTGTCCCAGATGACTCTTTTAGAAGGGACTGTTGCTGTAAATGGAGATTTTGCATATGTGGCGCAACAGGCCTGGATTCTCAATGCATCCTTCCGTGACAATATCCTGTTTGGCAAAGAAATGGAGGAAGAGAGGTGAGTGCCAAATAAAAGGAAGGTGTTGAGGCCCTGATATACTCACAGCAAAGTTATTTTTCGTTATTCCCTAAAAAAGTTCAAAGTACTTGAACAACAGTGTACTGTTATTGAACATCCATTTCTGTCTGTTCTACTGAGAGTGGCATTTAGATGAATATGTAAATATGTGCTGCATGATTTCCTCTCAATGACAAAATAAGCACACCGTAGAAATGACAATAGTGAGAAAACAGCAGTTAAGAAAGCATATGATCATAGTGCTGTGGATATGTTTGCACCAGTTCTGCTATTCAGAACTCCATTCAAGTGACGTCACGTTTGTTTAGCATAGCATTGAAACAATAGATTGCTTTAAAGCAGCTTTACAGTATTAACTCTTTCCCCGCCAGTAATTAAAACAACGCAGCATTTTTTTATCATTTTCACAAAAGTTTATGAATATAAACTGTTGTATGAATATCTGAACATGCCATATGCCAAAAAACAAAGAAACAAAGAACAGCCTCTGCTTTTAAACAAAAAAACTTTTATTCTATATTCATGGTATGTGGGCACGGTTCATAAAAAAATGGTCATTAATGACTCACCCTCATGTCGTTCCAAACCCGTAAGATCTCCGTTCATCTTTGCAACACAGTTTAAGATATTTTAGATTTAGTACGAGAGCTCTTAGTCCCTCCATTGAAACTGTGTGCATGGTAGTCATAATTTTTTGTTATTTTTGGACCAAAATGTATTTTTGATGCTTCAACAAATTGTAACTGACCCTCTGATGTCACATGGGCTACTTTGATGATGTTTTTATTACCTTTCTGGAAATGGACAGTATACCATACACAAATTTTCAGTGGAGGGACTGAGAGCTCTCGGACTAAATCTAAAATATTTTAAACTGTGTTCCGAAGATGAACTGAGGTCTCACGGGTTTGGAACGACATGAGGGTGAGTTATTAATGACATCATTTTCATTTTGGGGTGAACTAACCCTTTAATAACAAGTGCTCTCTTCAACCTTCAATACCACGACTGAAGTGAGCACGACTTATAAAATAGGTCTGTGTTCACATTGTGTGTGTGTTCACTACTGTGTGTGTTCACTTGAATGGGTCAAATGCAGACCACAGATACCCAGTATACTGTAGGTCACCATACTTGGCCACACATCACTTCAGTATCTATGGGCCTCAATACTGGACAGCTCAGTACTTTTTTTGGTTTGCCAAATGGTTGCGCTACATCAGTGTAATGAGTAATGTGTTTGAGTATGTGTGAAAGAGACTAAAGGGCTGAGCAAGTGAATCAGGGCTGCAGGTGGATTGGTGAATGTGACTCGGCACAAAGATAAAATGAGCAAACATGACCTTGAACGCTTGTGCTTAGTCATTGAATAGCCTCCACCTCTTGATATATTTAGAACTGTAATGACACCTTGATATTTTACCATTAAGAGTAAGCATTTTTGGTTTTAATGCAGGACATTTTATTCTCCTGTATTTATTTTTTTTGTCTCCTGCAGGTATCAGGCAATTCTGAGTGTTTGCTGCTTGAGACTAGACTTGGCCATCCTCCCTAATGCTGACCTGACTGAGGTAACATGTTCTCTACAAAAATCAGCAGATACTCATAAGCCCTGTTATGCATTGCACAGCTTTACACACACTGAACACGACATTCTGTTCTAGCAATCTAAGGTTCAAAACATCAGTCCAAAAAGTAAGTCTCATAGGGATGTGACAAGATCTTGTGGCGCGAGATCTCACAAGATCTGTTGAGAACGTGATGATATCCTCACAAAACAATTTGCAGTGTTTACATTAGAGCTGCAAGAGTAATCGTTTGAAGATGGCGATCTCAATTTAAACACCCACACGAATTATTCCTGAATGACAACGATTCAGTTATGTCTATTATGACTGTTTCAAATCGCGAGTGTCAGTGGAGTGTGAGAAGCGTTAGCGTTAGCAAACTCTTGAGCAGCAACAACAGTACCATGTTTTCCGCCATTGCTGTGCATGTTTGTTAGCATTTGCCTTTAAAATCGGCATGTACTGCGATTGTCTAAATACCTAACGTACTACACATGTGCATGACGTAATCATTTTCAAAGATTCCCATACTGGGTGTTTAAATGGAAATGAAAACGGTGGCGTTTTCAAAAACGTGCACTTTGAAACGTTCAAAATTATTAAGTCCCCAAAACGCCATTGTCGTGTAAACGAACAGGCAAAATGCAAAAAGTTTACAGTTTTTGGCTGAAAACGTGTTATGTAAATGGCCCCTTAGATTGGCAAAATTGTGGCCAAAATTGTACAATGTGCACTGGGCTGCAGACCTGAGCTACCAATACAATAATAATGCTTTGATCAAACAATAAATGAAGGTATGTTTTAAATACATTGCGGGATTCACTCTGTCAGATTGGAGAACGTGGTGCCAACCTGAGCGGCGGGCAGCGTCAGCGGATAAGCCTGGCTCGAGCTTTATACAGCAACAGGGATATTTACATTCTCGATGACCCTTTAAGTGCTCTGGATGCCCATGTTGGAAATCACATCTTTAACAATGCCATTAGAAAACATCTGCGTGGCAAGACCATCATCTTTGTCACTCATCAGCTACAGGTAATATAGTGTTGTGGCCGGTCATGTGAAAAGTACTGTATATGTATTTTTAATTCAGCTTCCAAAAACCCTGTCCTATTTCTGTTGATAGTATCTGGTGGACTGTGATGAAGTGATCGTCATGCGTGATGGCAGCATCACAGAGCAGGGCAGCCACGAGGACCTGATGAATCTGAATGGAGACTATGCCGCCATGTTTAACAACCTTCAGCTGGGAGAAACACCTATGATTGAGGTCAGAAAACTTCACCCTTATGTCAGGATGAACTTCAAACATCATTGTATTTGGTCCAGAACCAATGGGTTTTGACTATTGTTGAAATATGAGGTTCATGGAAAAAAATGTTAACCTGTTCCTTCAAACCAGTTGTGTTGCTTCAGAAGACTTGGATTATACATAATGGTTTAGAAAAATAATGTAACTTTTATAATACGGACAAAACATCTAAAACTTTCTTCAGAATATCTTCTTTTGTGGTCTGCAAAATAAAGAAAGGTGTTGAGTAACACAAGGGTTTGTAAATGGGTGAATTATCCCTTAATTGCATGTGTTTTGTCTCTAAACGCATGAAATCGGGAAGATGGTGAAAACAGTTCAGAGACAGTTCACCCAAAAACTATCATCATCATTTCCTCATGTTGTTTCAAAACCGCATGACTTTATTGCTCCTGCGAAATACAAAAGCAGAAGTTTTGAATGTCTACACCTGTTCTTGCACATCATTGTGTGTTTCTTCCATATTGAAGCTGTGGTGGAGCTTTCAAATTTGTCGTTTTGTTTCATCTCAGGTTCCGAATAAGAACTCTGGGAGTTCCCTAAAGAAACCCTTAGAGAACAAGAAGGCAGGATCTGTCAAAAAAGAAAAATTAGCCAAGGATGATGGTAAATAAGATTATGCTAAACATTAAATCACACTGTTCTCACATTGAATAATGCTTTACCTGCTGATTTACCTCACTGCTGTCGGTTTTCTCTCAGGTCAGCTGATGCAGGTGGAGGAGAAGAGAAAAGGCTCAGTGCCCTGGGAGGTGTACAGAGTGTACATCCAGGCTTTAGGAGGGTGGCCCGTCTTCCTCTTCATCCTCACCCTCTTTGTTCTCAATGTGGGCAGCACAGCCTTCAGCAACTGGTGGCTCAGCTACTGGATCAAACAGGGCAGCGGGGTAAGAGACCATGGGCGGATCGGAGAGGCAGAAAGACTTCAGTTCTGTGAGACCAGAGTAGAAGTGTTTAAATATTTAATGTGCTTCTGACCTTTACCAGTGTTTTTTTACCCTCTTTACTTTCTAGACCTGTTAACCGTTAGTGGAAATTACAAATTATATTATTAATTATATTATTTTTTTTCTTTTCTTATCGCAGTATATATATATATATATATATATATATATATATATATATATATATATATATATATATATATATATATAGCAGAAAAACAAAACATCGCAATGTGAGTTTTTTCCAATATCGTGCAGCCCTACTAAAGAGAGTGAAATGTCTACTTTCAAATTTAAACCAATTTAAATGGAAAACAATATTCTCAGATTAGATAATCCATGTGAAACATGCTTAAAGGGATACTCCACCCCAAAATGAACATTTTAGCATTAGTCACTTACCCCCATGTCGTTCCAAAGCTTTGTTTGTCTTCGGAACACAATTTAAGATATTTTGGATGAAAACCAGGAGGCTTGGAACTGTCCCATAGACTGCCAAGTAAATAACAGTGTCAACATCCAGAAAACCATTGTTAGAACAGTCCATCTGCCAATGAAATTACGCTTTAATTTGAAAGAAAACAGCACATCCTTGAAGTATTCTTGTCGCTTCACACTGATGGCAGATGGACTATTCTGACGATGTCTTTCATACTTTTCTGGACCTTGACTGTGTAACTTCTTTGGCAGTCTATGGGACAGTCACAAGACTCCTGGTTTTCATCCAAAATATATAAAATTGTGTTCCGAAGACGAACAAAGCTTTTACCGGTTTGGAACTACATGGGGGTAAGTGATTATTGACAAAAATGTTCATTTTGGGGTGGAGTGTCCCTTTAAAGGCACATCCACTACTGTGGAAATGACGAGGCAGTGTCGCCGACGTCATCTCTTAAACTGAAAACAAAATAAAGCACTAGTTTATCAAAGAATTGTTAAGACATTAATTCAGCCTCACTGTTTTTACTGGACACATTCATAATCATTACTTCTGCAGGCATCCCATGGCAAATATTTAGTTAAGGGTAGCCTTAATAAATACACACACACACACACAAATGTTCATTCATTACCATGTTTAAGTGCATAATGCAGTGTGTGTGTGATGTCTTGCTCAACAGAACACGACGGTGCAGGTGGGGAACAGTTCAGTACTGAGTGAGAGTATGCGTGATAACCCTCAGATGCAACACTATGCTGCGGTCTACACCATGTCTATGGGAATCATGCTCCTTCTCAAACTACTGAGAGGCATTGTGTTTGTAAAGGTGAGATTTTATTGTTACTTACAGTTTAGCATGATGGACTTGCTGTGTCAGAGAATGAGCTCAATGTTTCAGCAAGTGATTTTTTGTATTTTTTTTTAAGGGTACTCTGCGTGCCTCCTCCAGGCTCCATGAGGAACTTTTTCAGAAGATTCTTCGTAGTCCCATGAAATTTTTTGACACGACGCCCACGGCTCGCATTCTCAACCGGTTCTCCAAAGACATGGATGAAGGTGGGACCTGATGGAGGGAGATGTAATTAGACTAACTGCTAGTTTATAGTGATTGTTTTTGTTCTGGTATCTAGTATACATCTGTTGTGGACAGTTGACCCAGCTTTTCATATTTGCCTTTTTTTAGTTTTTTCTTCTAACCTTATTAATGCATGCATCATCTTGTCAAACTCTTATATTTAATCAATAAATGTAATTAGAATAACAAGACACTATAGGTTGTTTCCAGCCAAATTAAATCAACAAAACCTACTTTTGCACTGCAGAAGTGGTAGAGAAGCTGCATCTGAAGTGCCATGAGATGTGTTTACATTGCAATTACGATTGCATGAATAATATTATGAATATTAAAAAAGTTTATTTTAATTTTTTCTTATGAAATGCTTATTTGAATATGAAATTAAAACCACCTGCAGGTGGCTGCAAGTCTGAGTAAGTCACGGAGTCATCCGCTCAACTGATTCATTCTAATGAATCATTCAGTGAATAACTGCATCCCAAATTACACACTATACACTATGCACTTTTACACTACGTATATATGTACATGATGTTTTGTCTTTAATAATCAGAGTCTGATAGCCCCTTCCCTTTATAAGTAGATAAGGTAGACATACAAAATGTCCAGGACTAGGGGTCCTCCAGGACCTCTAATTTAAGTGCATCATCTGGGTATTTAAAGTGCTCTTTTATCTTTTTGGAACGCACTACTCACTCTATTTATACTACAAAACGTCATAAAATAGTGCATAAGTACATGATTTGGGACGCATCGGTCTTTGTGGATGAATCAATAAATCATTGATTTGTTAAAAAATGCTGTTTTTACACTGCAAATTACAAAATGTAATTCCGCATGAATAACTTCTTGTTTCTGTTGTACAAAAGCAATATCGCATATGCAATCATTTGTTCTCACATTTCTTCTCTCAGTGGACACACGTCTGCCGTTCCAGGCTGAGATGTTCATTCAGAACATGCTTCTGGTGCTCTTCTGCTTGGGTGTGATCTCCAGCGTGTTCCCGTGGTTCCTGTTGGCAGTAGGCCCGCTGGTCCTCCTCTTTATAGTGCTGCACGTGGTTTCTCGGGTCTTCATTCGAGAACTCAAACGATTGGACAACATCACACAGTCACCTTTCCTGTCCCACATTGCCTCCAGCATTCAGGGCCTGACCACAGTGCATGCTTATGGGAAAGAGGACGAATTCCTTCAAAGGTAAATGCTGGGATATCACTTTCTTTTTAAACTTCTCCTTAGACCTGCAGTGAGCTTGGTTGATGGATTGTCTGTGTGTTTTCTCCCAGGTATCAGGAGCTGCTGGATCAGAACCAGGCTCCCTTCTATCTGTTCAGCTGCGCTATGCGCTGGCTAGCTGTGCGTCTGGATGTGATTAGCGTGGCTCTCATTAGCATCACGGCTTTGATGATCGTCCTCATGCACGGCCAGATTCCTCCTGCATACTCAGGCTTGGCCATTTCTTATGCCGTGCAGGTGAGGGGAAATTGTGTAAATGTTGTTTTTCTCTTTTAAATGGATGGTTCGCCCAGAAATGTTACTCAGCCTTGTGCCATTCCAAACCCATTAACCCTGGATCATACTACAGGAGTTTTAGCATGATTTCAAAAATCTTGTCAAGCGCCTGATCGGTCCCGTAGTTTAGTGCATATAATTTGGTAATGTGAGCTGTTCACAGATTAAATCTTGCAGTTCCCGATCTACTTGCTCATATCAAATATGTTTGAAACTTCGGATTTAAATCGGAATGATGAGGGCTATATGATAACGTCAGTACTTTCACAACAGCCAATGCATGGCCACAAAACAGCTGCTGTATGCATCTGTTGGAGATGGAGGAAACTGCTTTTTTGTATTTATAAAGATATTTTCATTCTTAAGCTTTTGGGGTAGGCCATTTTGGTGTAAAAATTATTTTTTTGAGGCTTTGAAATTCTCGAACACTGCTGGGGAAAGTTACTTTATAAAATAATACATTGCAATATTGCATTACTCCTTAAAAAAGTAACTAATTACGTTATTTAGTTACTTTATATGTCAAGTAATGCGTTACATTACTTTCACGTTACTTTTTAAATATGAGCAGGGCTTGAATGTTTTTAATATAAGAAGTTCTATTTCTATCAATGTAAAAGGCCTTTCACACCAAAAAGTGTGATGAATAAACCTCAGGCTGAAGGAAAAGTAAATTCACGTCTGTACAGCAGAACACAGGAGAGGAAGGTTCAACACTCTTCAGCAATAAAAAAACAATGAAGCACAAATGTTAGTTTATCTTAAGTCATTTTTTATTATTAGCGTGGCTGAACTGGATCATCAGAAGTCAGCAGCAAAGACATTAGTTAATGAAATGGGATTAGATACATTTGTGTTGTTTAACATATTTCATTATTGCAGGTTTGTGTCATATTCTAAGGTTTGCATTTCACTGTTTTATTAATTTTGATGAATACGAAATCTGTTTTTTTGCGAATGGGATGAAATTATCAACATTCACAACACTTCTCTACTTCAGATTTCTCCCAATATGGGACTTGACTCTATTTGCATTAAATCGGAAAACAAAGTAAATGGTTTTTTACTTTTTTGAAAAAGTAACTCAGATATTTTCTTGTAAATGAAAAAGTAATGCGTTACTTTACTAGTTACTTGAACAAAGTAATCTGATTACGTAAAATGTTTGAAAACAAGCTTGGGATATGGTTCATGTAAAAGTTTGCAGTAGTAATAAGAGCAACACAGCCTATTTTCCAGAAGTAAACCACAACTGATGATGTCAAGCGGGACTGATGCCCTGCAGGTAGAATAGGAAATGGATCACTGCTTAGAAAAACCCACATAATTTGCATCTGTGGCAGACTGATGCACATGCCATTCTGTGCATGTTATGCCTTTTGTCTGATTGGGCTTCTGCCAAAATGTGAAGTGAGAAAAATGCTTTCCATTTCAGCACCTTTTTCCCTCCTGAGTCATCATTACCTGGTTATACTGGTAAAGAGGGGGTATTCAATTGATGACGCAAATGCACTGTGGTTTACAGCCAAATCATACGATGTGAAAATAAACCCACGGTGAAATAGTGAGGGAATCAAACTCAGGACCGAACAAACAAAACAAGTGTGATAACAAAAATAAGTGTAGGATGCATATATTTCCTTCAAATGAGATTTGCGTAAGGTCAAATTGCCAGTTGACATTTGCTCACTCAATGGAAACTATTGTATTGTTTGAAGGGAGCAGATTGAACCAGGGTTATTTAACTGAAACTATTAAAAACATGTTTGTTACTTAAACATTAAAATAAATATTAACTAAAAAAAAATATATATATATATATATGTGTGTGTGTGTGTGTGTGTGTGTGTATGTTTGTGTGAACCTGGACCACAAAACCAGTCTTAAGTGTCAATTCTTTGAAATTGAGATGTATGGTTTGTTAGAAGGACAATATTTGGCTGAGATACAACTATTTGAAAGTCTGGAATCTGAGGGCGCAAAAAATCTAAATATTTAGAAAATTGCCTTTTAAAGTAGTCCAAATGAATTCTTAATAATGAATATTACTAATCAAAAATTAAGTTTAGATACATTTACGGTAGGAAATTTACAAAATATCTTCATGGAACATGATCTTTACTTTAATATCTTAATAATTTTTGGCATAAAAGAAAAATACATAATTTTGATCTATACAATGTTTTTTGGCTATTGCTAAAAATATACCCCAGAGACTTAAGACTGTGGTCCAGGGTCACACATATATATAACAAACTTGTCACCTTTGCTAATTGAACTTTTAATTTAGTCTAACTTAAAGTACTTAACTGAAGCAAATACCATATTTTCCAGACTATAATGTTTTCTCTTGGTTCTTGGTTCTAAATAAATGCAACTTCTAGTCCAGTGCGACTTATGTTTTTTTCCTCGTCATGACGTATTTTTGGACTGATGCGACTTATACTTAGGTGCGACTTATAGTTAGAAAAATACGGTAAACAAATGAATAAGAATGAATTGTAACTATATAGATATTGCATCTTAACATCTCTTTCGTCTCCCACAGCTCACAGGGTTATTCCAGTTTACTGTTCGCTTGGCCTCTGAGACTGAAGCTCGGTTCACCTCAGTAGAGAGAATCCACCATTACATCAAGGTACTAGTCCTGCATCATTTCAACTTGACATTAAAAGCTTCTCTTCCAGATCTGAGGTCTGTTGTAACTCTTTTACGATGAATTCAGAAAGGATGAAGTTCTACCTTTGCTTAGTCACCTCTGTCTATCTTAGACTCTGTCTCTGGAGGCTCCTGCGAGGGTGAAAAACAAGGCTCCTCCATCTGACTGGCCCCAGGAGGGTGAGATCGTGTTTGATGAAACGGAGATGAGGTACAGAGACAATCTCCCAATGATACTGAAGAAAGTTTCCTGCACCATTCGACCGAAAGAAAAGGTCGGGATCGTGGGACGAACGGGCTCAGGTCAGTCTCTCCTTGTTATGTCTGTTCTCTTTAAGTATGATATTTAATTTATTATTCTGATTTTTTTATTTTTTTTTTGAATGCATTTTAAAAATATTTTCCTGATCACAATCCACAACACCGCTGTATGCTGCGTCCGTAGACTGTAAAAATACATGGACGTAGTGTTCATAACATGACCTGTAGATTTCTGAAGAGCGTTTTTGAAGCTCAAAGTGGGCGGAGCCTGTCGTCACCATCTTGGTAGTGCGTTGCTCCCGGATAATCAAAAATAGGCAAAAGAGGCAGGAGGAGGTTGCTGAAACCACGCCCACCTAGCTCGACAGCGGTGACAGCAGTGGAAATCTGCTTGTCACTCAAGTGGCCACGCCCTTAATTATGCAGAACTTAAAGGCTTAATATAATTTAAACTGATGAGCAACTTCAGTGTTGATTTCACGAGAGAGAGCGGGAAACACAGATGAGAATTGCATGGCGGAGAGTGTGAAAGACACTCTGGATGAAAACGCACATAACTCAGCAGATGGCGCTGAACAGCAGAAATGCAGCCGTTACCCCAGAAACTCTCTAAATAAAACAGCTGCAATAGTTTAAATAGCCGTTCAGATCACAGCACCAAATACAATAGGCTGTTTATTGTAAAATAAGATTCTACAACATGCCCTAGATATTGTTTGAAAATGTTTTGATTCTTTATTGTTTGGTCACACTTTAAATTAAGGCTCCGTAAATTAACATTAGTTAATTCATTAGCAAACAATGTCAATGCAAAATTATTCTAAACGTTCATTAATCTTAGATAATTTCAATATTTAATATTAAAAATAAAAAGTTGCAACTGTTATTTAATGAACTAATAACTTCTGTAAATGTGCAAATGTAGCTATTGCTCATTATTAATGTTAATGCGTTAACTAATGAGATCTTATTGTAATGTGTTACTTATTGGTCTTGAGAATTCTTTGGCACTTTCACTTGTGAATTTTTTTACTTGATACTTTTTTGTGTATTTTATTGTATGTAATTGTTCAGTTATTTTTGTTAAAGGAAACGAGTTATTAAACCTGTTATACTTTATACTTTATACTTTGTTATAAAACTCTACCCACACTCAAGGCCACACACTGGACCTTGTGTTATCTTATGGCATTGATGTCACTGATATTGTTATCTCTGAATTTCCTCTCTCTGATCACAAGCCTATTTTATTTTCACTGTCTCTTCTGGAGCTTTCTCAACCCACTACTGATCCTGTTATGTCACGGTTCTATTCTCCTCAGTTCAACACAAACTTCGACTTGTGCTTTACTGAGCTATGCTCTCACTGGCACTTGGACCAACCTTTATCTGACCTGGATGCATATCAGCATCTTAGCCTTTTAAATTCTGCCTGGCTTAAAGTAGCTAACGTGACTGCTCCTCTTAAGCCTCACAAACCCAAACCAAAATCAGATATGTGGCAAAATTCTGCAACTCGTCTCCAAAGACAAATATGTAGAAAGGCCGAACGCAAATGGAAACGGGACAGGCTAAGTGTCTCCTTCCGCATGTTCAAAGACTCACTTACAGCTTATCAGAACACTGCTAAATCAGCTAAAGCCGCATACTTCTCAAACTTAATTGAATCCAATCACTCTAACCCTAAGGTCTTGTTTTCTGTTATTCATTCTGTTTTAAACCCATCTGCTAAATTGTCTGTTGCCTCAGATGCTCTATGTGAAGACTTCCAGAGATTTTTTATTAACAAAATCACTACATTAAGGACCAGTATCTGCCCTAAATTAACTCTCCCCCCTATTATGCCGCGTACCTCCTGTGTTTGGGAGGCTTTTGTTCCCATTAACCTCCAGACACTGAAGGATGTGGAGGCTAAGCTCAAACCTTCATTCTGCCCAAATGATATCATTCACCCGAGATTTTTAAAATTAATCACAAACACGGTGGGTCCAGGTATGGTATCCCTTATTAACAAGTGTCTAAGCACTGGATCTGTTCCGGCCAATCTTAAAGTGGCTACGGTCACTCCTTTGCTCAAGAAGCCTTCACTGGATCCTTCTGTTTTAAAAAATTACCGGCCCATCTCTGTCCTACCTTTCATTTCCAAGTTATTAGAGAAAATCGTGTTGGATCAGTTCCAACACTTTTTGTCAAATAACTGTATATATGAGGTCTTTCAATCTGGGTTTAGGACTGCCCACAGCACTGAGTCCGCTCTCCTGCGAGTGCTAAACGACATTTATCTCTCCACTGACCGTGGAGACACTGTGGTTCTAGTTCTCCTAGATCTGTCGGCGGCTTTTGACACCGTTGACCAGCCTACCCTGTTAGCTAGACTGGAGACGTGGGTGGGGCATAAAAGGCTCTGTCCTGTCATGGTTCCAGTCCTACCTTACTGACAGGAAATTTTTAGTAAAAATGGGAAACTTTTCCAGCTCCATGGCACCCCTGAGATGTGGTCTTCCACAGGGCTCTATTTTGGCTCCCTCTCTATTTTCTCTTTACATGCTACCGCTGGGCACAATTTTTAGGAAACACTGTGTATCTTTTCACTTTTATGCAGACGACACCCAAATTTACATTCCTATCAAGCGCAATAATCCTGCAGCACTAAACTCTCTTCATCTATGCTTAGAGGAGGTGAAGGCATGGCTAGCTCAAAATTTCCTATCCCTTAATGATGATAAGACCGAGGTCATTGTTTTCAGTCCCAGTGCACATGCCCAGACTTGGGAGGTCTATCTCCCTTTAAATCTACAGAAGTGCGGAACTTAGGTGTTCTTGTTGACCAGTCTTTAAAGTTTGATAAACACATCTCATCTGTAGTCAGTTCTGGTTTCTACCAACTTCGCTTACTATCTAAAATCAAAGGCTTTCTCACTCCAATAACTCTGGAAATGGCGGTTCATGCTTTCATCACGTGTCAACTGGATTATTGCAACTCACTATATTGCGGTATATCAGATTCTCAAATCTCCCGTCTTCAGTTAGTCCAAAATGCGGCGGCCAGACTCATCCATAATTGTCGCAAATATGACCATATCTCTCCCATTCTCAGATCTTTACATTGGTTACCAGTCCGGCAGAGAATAGATTTCAAAATTCTTCTCTTTGTCTTCAAATCTTTACACAACCTAGCACCAGTTTATCTCTCTGAACTTATTCATCCGTACATTCCGTCCAGAAGTCTCAGATCCCACGACCAGGCGTTGCTGGTAGTCCCTCGTGTCAGACTTAAGCGTAGAGGGGAGCGTGCTTTTGCGGTGGCAGGGCCTTGTCTGTGGAACACCATGCCTCTAGAGATCAGAACTGCTCCCAACCTCTCTGTTTTTAAGTCTCTGGTCAAAACTTATCTATTCTCGTTAGGATATTGATTACTTATCTTAGACTGTTCTTATTATTTTACATTTGCTTCTTGATTTTATAATAAATCTTAGCTTAGTTGTTCTCTATGTGCTTAAGTGTGTCTTGCTGCTTTTATTTTTATATGCTTGTTCTGTAAAGCACTTTGGTCTGTCTAGTGTGGCTGTTTAAATGTGCTATATAAATAAATGAACTTGAACTTACTTTGACAACACTTTTTTGTAACTAAATTTCAATACCATGATAACACCGTATACAGTGATTAAAAACAATAGCAATTAATCGCACCATGAAAATTTGATACTGCCATACTACCCACAGAACAAGTTTTGACTGCATATAACTAAAAATAAATAAATATAATTAATAATAATAAAAAAATGTACATTTGGCACATTTACATATATAATAATAATAAAAATATATTTTTTATGGTTTTAAATACCTTAATAATGTATAAAATGCCTATTAACAGATGGTAATAATAAAAGTTTATCAAGACATCATTAACTTTTAAAATAAATTATAGTGCAAATCAGATATTCAATTTAAGGTAACTTTTATAATCAGGGTTTTTTTTTCTAAATCACTTTCATGGGGAATCTAGATAAATGTGTAATAAATCTGCCCTCAGGGAAGTCGTCTCTGGGAGTGGTTCTGTACCGGCTGGTTGAACCGTGCGGTGGCTCCATCAAGATTGATGGTGTCAACATCTGCGACATTGGCCTTGCTGATTTGCGCAGCAAACTGTCAATCATTCCACAGGAGCCAGTGCTTTTCAGTGGTACTGTCAGGTAGGCGGGACCTCCTCTGACTTGTGCTGTATCCAACAGACCATTTCACACATACAGTCAAACAAAGTTATTCAGACACCTTCAACATTTCTCACATTATCACAGTTTATTCGTTATAGTTTAGAAAATGGTAATAAAAAATGACTGCATCTTGATAATGTCAGATAACTTTGATAGAAAGATATGTTCTGAATTATGTCGAATAGCTGTCAGCTGTTAAATTTGAGTACGGTACACAATTAGATCATACCGATTACCAAGCAATGCTTCATTTTGTTCATTCTGTGATGTAAAAAGGCTGCATTAGCAATTAAAGAAAAAAAACATTTAAGAAAACATGATCAGGTCAAAGTGTCTGAAGAATTTTTGGTCACAAATTTGTATCAGTTTTACTGGTAGTGCGCTGTAAGAAGAATTTCTGGGTATATGTCACCGTTTATTTTATTTTGCTATCCTCAATCGTTTTGTATTCTTTATGAACAGATCCAACTTGGATCCTTTTAGCCTGTATTCAGAGGAGCAAATCTGGGATGCCCTGCACAGGACACATATGAAAGAATGTGTAAGCTACAGAAAACCCTTCACAAGTGACACACATCGTGTATAACATTTACAGGTTGCCCACTTTCACATAGCAGCTTTCTCAGTTTGTCACGTATGAAATCTCACTCTCCCATGACTTCTTGTTGCTCTTCTCTTCATCTTAGTGTTTCTTTCAGTTTTCCCACGGCTTTGAATCTTTGTGATTGATGTCTTGCATCTCCTCTCTGTTGTTCAGGTGTCTCAGCTGCCTTTAAAGCTGGAGTCCGAGGTGGTGGAAAACGGGGAGAACTTCTCCGTGGGTGAGCGGCAGCTGCTGTGTGTGGCCCGAGTTCTTCTGAGACAGTGCAAGGTGAGTTAACATTTACTGGAATCTGCTGATCATGCAGAACAGACTGTGTCTCATTTAACCGGCTCGTCCGATTTGTTTGCCTCCTGATTTTTAGATCTTGATTCTGGACGAGGCCACAGCGGCGATGGACACAGAGACTGACAATCTGATTCAGGAAACGATTCGTAATGCGTTCCAGGACTGCACCACGCTGACCATTGCACACAGATTGCACACGGTGCTCAACTGTGACCGTATCATGGTGCTCAATCAGGGCCAGGTATGGTGTAACGGTCTAATGACTGGTTTGGATAAAAAACCTTTTCATTAAGGGGCAATATTTGCCCCTGGTATTTATTTTGTGGGTATTGTTTTTTTGTTTTTTTTATCATTGTAGGGACAGTGTCTATATTTACTTGTATTAAATGTCAAATACTTACTTTACATCCAATTAGGGCTCTTTACTGACGAGATGCGCATGACAGTCGCATGCGATTAATTGCACAGCCCTACATCAAATACTTACATACGATATAGACCAATCAAGTTTTATCAGCATCACCAAAAGCCGTCTTTATTTCAAAGCAGTGTTAATTTCGTTAACAAAATAATTTTTTTTCTGTGACTAGGATGAGACGTTGACGAGCTACAAAAATATATCTGATGACGAAATTATGACAAAATTTATGCCGCGTCTTCGTTAACTAGACAAGACTGGACTATAATGTTATCTGAGGACTACCAGACATTCAAAATACATCCTGTAGGCTATTGTCCTTAAAAATGTGTGTCCCTGTCATTGGATTGCAATCGGATAAGGGCCGTTAGATAATACCTATCTGTCATTAATGTTACCCAACAAAAGATGTTAAATAAATGTATACATGTTAAGTAAAACCTACAGTATCTGAAAAATGAGTTTAATTTGTATCTATTATATTTGTATTATTGTGCTTCTTAAAAAAAAAAAATGTATATAAATGTATAATATTTTTATAAGTTGCTCCTTTTTCTCTACTGTTAAAGGGATAGTTCTCCCAATTAAAAATTGTCATAATATATTTAAGATTTTCCAAATTCAGTCCTTGATTCATATTTGTCATAAGCTTAATTGATTTGGTCTAAAGAGAGAAGAATTCATGATTATTTTAATTAGAAAACTACATATAAAATAGCTACCAAAATAAATTTTGGTTACTACAGTTTGGCTAAAACCATTGACTAAAAGTAATAACTAAAAAACTAAAATTGACAAAAATGCAATGACTTTGTCGACTAAAACTATGAAAGACTCTGACTAAAATGTGACCAAGACCGTTAAGCATTCAAAAAAAAAAAAAAAATTAACACTGCTGCAAAGGTGGAACAGAAGAACTGTTTATGAATTTGTCTATTGCTTTTTAAGCATTAGAAGTAAAAGTGTTCAAATTGGTTATGCAGTGAACAAAACATGCATTATTAGCGGAATAACTCTGATTGGCCATTGGGTTGATAAGCTCATTAGAAATGCGTGTGATTGGTTTTAATGCTTAATGCTGCAAAAACTGAACAGAAGATATGATGCAATGTGAGAAGGCATAACAGATGTAGTTTACTTGTGCAGGGGCAATTTTCTCCTACTTGTCTTGAGTTTGGATATCATTTTTGTTCACTTTGGTGGCATTTTTGCCCCAAGACCCTGGTGGGACGTAATCCAATGCTCCACGGTTCCTTCAAACGTATTTGATGAAAGAAGCCCCTTTTTTTGTTGTTCTTCTATTTACCGACTCACAGCCTTTTTCTTTTCTCTCCTTTTCTTTTTTTTGGACCCAGTTGGTGGAATTTGACGAGCCGTCCAAGCTCTTGGCGAATGAAAACTCACGCTTCTGTGCGATGCTGGCAGCGGTGGAGAACAAAATCTCTGTAAGAGGCTAAAGGGTGTCCGAGCCAAGGTTTCACTCCCGAGGACCGGAGGGAACATTCTCCATTAATATTCCAGACATTGCTGCTTCAATGTTGCTCCCTCCTGCAAACCTATAGGGAACTGGGGAGGGAGAGTATTGTATTTCCATGAAACTCATGGGCTGTCATTAGGGGCATGCCTGTTAAGATGTACTACTTGTGAGCTTAAATGCTTAGGTCAGGAAACACTGATATTAACATAACGAAGTGAGGAAATCAGTTTCAATTCATGCAAACTGGTATGCTTTACAGAGAACATATCTCTGTTTATATGTATTTACAAGGTGGTTGCAGAGTGCTTTTGTATTGATTCTGCTGGTCTGTGTACAGTATGTAATATGTACATATATTCAGATGTATCATCTTTCATTACAGTTTAATATTTTTGACAACTTGACGGTCATCAGTACATGTGTTAATGTTGTCTTGTGACTTGAACCCTAAACTTTGGCACAGGTGACGTTGTCCACAGGATGTTGAAGCACTGAGTAAGCGGGACTCTTTAAGAGAAACAGTGCTGCTTATTTACTGTCTCCTTGTTCAGCACACCAAGGATTCAGTCTTAGCTAAGATGCCTTTGTATATTTATAGCCTATTTCCACTGTTAACATTTTTACCTGTTCCTTTTATTTTTTTCTCTTATGTGGTATTTTTTGTTGCTCTTTTACGTATGAAAGCATTTTTCATTTGGGCTTGTTTTTGCACTTTGTATTCACCTCTGTAGGAGGTCACAGACGTTGTTTTGACTCTGTCCCAAAAAATCTTAGCTGGCCAAATTTGCTAGAATGGGCCTTTTTGTTTTTTTTATTTGTTTTTGTGTGTGTGTGTGTTAGGTTGTCTATCACAGCACTGGCACAAAGATATCGCTCTGAATGGACTCTCTGAATCAGGTTGTGATGGTCGTTTGTGGTCTGCAGGAAAGGGAATCTGATTTCCAAGACCCCTCATCAGACCCTGCAAAAATGTCACGTCATTTCCATTTTTTCCAAAGCCTTAGCATGATTTTTTTTTTATTGCCTTGTGAAAAGGGTGGAAGGAGAGTAGGAGAGCGTACAGTCTCTCCACTGTCTCAATAATTTATTTTAGGTTTACCCTTTCTGTGTCTATGTTTCTGGATTACTCAGTTAGGATTTTACAGTAATAAAAATGTGATACCAGAGTGAAATGCTTATAGAAGAAGACGAGACGTTCATTTTAGTCATGATACACTATAATTCATGTGGCTTTTTCACAGATTCAATTTCTGTTATGCATCCTGTTATTCTGCCATTTCCTCATAATAATACCTCCCATTTATTTAGACTTCTGTTCACCTTAGATGGCGCATTCATTTATGGCAATGCTAAGAAAAGAACATTACAATTTCTGAGGGAGACATAGCCCCAAAGAAAAGTGATATACTTGAGAATATAATAGATCTTCCATTCGTTCTTTCTGCTGATGAGAAATATAATTACTTTGGGAGAAAGTACATAAACTATGAACCGCGTCCAGTCCACAAACACATCTGGCCAATGAAAGAAAGCAGGACGGTGTCCAGGATGACGAGGGAAACGAGCACAAACGGACCTGAGCAGCAAATACATTATCATATGCTTATTTAGGATGGCTCTTTTCAGAATGATATCAAGGTTCCTGACTTCATTTTTAGTTTTTTGAAGTCAAGCACTCACCTTTGATATTTCATCTTTATTGCCAAATATATTTACCACTCCTTTGTCTTAAGTAAATTCAACCTGGAATAGCCAGCTGTAAATGTTATTATGCCCTGGCACAGGTAGACTATATTTCTTGGAAATAGATCAAGGTAGATCTGGCTGTCCTTTGCAGCTGTGATAAGCAATGTTCTCAATTATATGGCCTATGGGAGCGTATGCAAATGTAATAGTTCAGGTTCAAGGATTGAAACTTAAGGAACTCTGTGTATCCTGGCAGCCCAGTTTTGTAAATGTTCAAACATTTTGTCCCTGAACCAGTATTTAAAGGGACAGTTCAGCCAAAAATGTTAATTCTGTCATCTTTTACTCCTTCTTAAGTTGTTCCATACATGTATGAGTTTATTTCTTCTTTTAAACATGGATGTTCTTCAGAATATCTTCTAAGCAGTTACTGGGGTCCTTTCCACACTATAGAAGTCAATGAGTAAATGTTCATTTCTGGGGTGAGCTATCTCTTTAAGTGAATATCTTATTCAGTGCTGCCTATGTGTCATTTAGAAACATTGCATCAGCACCATTTTAGATGATATTACAGATTTTTGTTTGTCATTATAGTAGGTTGATGATTTTGGTGATGTGATTGTGCATGCTTGTTTCTCCAATTTTACATTTACAATACATTTGCCTCATCTGATGCTCCCTTAAATTTAATCATGACAAACATAACTATTTTAATAACAGTAGCGTATGTTCATTTTAATACTTTAATGACGTAGCATCCTAAATGGCTGATTTTAGTATTTTATTATTAACTTATTTGCAGAAATGTTTCTGGTTTTTGGCCATAACATGAAATAAGTGTTTTGTTATAAGATACGGATGCATTACTAGTCCAGTCCTTTTAATCCCAGTCAGACAACACCATCTGATGTGACATTAACTGGTCTATTACCAATACTAACTGGGGCACTTTATATAAACTACATTGTAATCTATGACAAATATAACCCTGTCCAGTTGTTCCCAGGTTAAATAAAGTACACTTCCTGATAATGTACTACTTCAAGTGCTTTATTTCCACGCACTATTTATTTTGTACTTAGTATACTAAAAACTATTCTTTAGTACTTTTAAAATGCGCTTTTAACATAGTAGCATCTCTGTTTAAAAAAGGTATACCACTTGAACCCTTCTTTTATAGTAGCCTACACTCAAGTGCACTACAAGTGGTGACTTATTTTTTTTAATTAAGAGATAGTATGTTTAAAGCACATTTTAGTTAACATGTCCTAAAATAGCACATTAACTTAGCTCATCTTAAGAAGTATCAAATCTTTTTTAGTATATGAAGCATAAAAATAGAGCGCTTTAAGTAGGCTGCATTATGGAAGTGTACTTAGTTTTTTTAACCTGTGTTTTGAAGACGCTTGTCCGCTGCTGGACCGTGTTTTGCGGTTGATCGCGAGCTCCGCAGCGCCCCCCCTGCAGCTCGAAAACTTTCCCGTCTCGAAGTGATTTCCTCCCCTGTTTTTACTTCCTGTTTTCTAAGGGAGTCACTTAACTCATATCGTTTCTGTTCATCGGGGTTTCGCTATGCGTCTCTTCTTCTGCCGGTAGTTTTTACCGATCTTTCCGTAGGGATCTCATGACGGACTGGGACATCCGCATCTATATTCTGCTTTAGATGGAGGTCGGAGGACTGAAGTCAGTCGTTTCTGCGGCTCTAATGGATTTTACGTAGACTTGTGTTTTGTTTTAATGCCTTTTACTGCCTTCCTGCTCGTTTTATTACCATTACTTTAACTCGGTTTCCTCCTCCACGGAGTGTCCAGCCCCTTTAACTCCAGCAACAATGTATTAACTCGATCTGTCGCTCATCTCTCTTCCGCCGAGCTCCACTCCGAGGACCGCAGCTCGCGACCGCCGCTTTTAAACTTAGACGCTGTTATCGTGTGTTTAATCGCCGAACTTCGCGATGGCCGAGCTGCAGCGGCCGACGCTGTGCTGCTGTCCGGAAGTGCTGTCCGTGGCCGGTAATAAGTCCTGCGAGGGCGGCCGGAGTCTGGCGCACTGTCGCCTGGGTGGACGTCGCGTCGGCGTCCAACTTCACAGCTTTTAAAACTCCGACATTTCCACCTGGACCTCCACCTGAACTTTCGCCATCAAGAGGATGACGGGATGGCAGGTTCTGGAGCTCACGCCCGTCCAGCCCGGCGTCCAGTCGCTCATTCTGGACACGCATCCTTCATTATTAATTCATTCCGTGGACTGCAAGGTGCCCGGCGCGTCCGGTGCTCCCGACGTGTTTTTGTCGCTCACCTACCGAATAGAACCATTCACCGATTACGGCTCGTCTCTGAACATCAGCCTCCCGGCCGCGGTGATCCGGCCGCACCGGGCTTTCCGTGTCACCATCCGCTTACACTTCCACAGACGGCCCTGCGGTAAGGTCAACGCGGTGACAGCTGGCGAGCCGCCTCTCATACACGCTAATAATAACTTTGTTGCACAGGAGTATTGTACACAGAGTCACATCCACTCAAAATATCCCAGCAGCCGAGCCTTAATGTGATAACCAGTCTGCCACGTTAGCTTTTACGCGAGATTAAAGGGGTCCTGTGGCGCGGCGTCACGCGGGACTGTAAACATTGGGTGTGGAATCACCCGTTTATTTATTAGACACAGGCCAGGATAACAACAGTGAGTGTACTGGAGCGTCTGAGCTATACTGATAAGAATGACCTCAGTGTAGTGACATGTCCCTGTAAGTAGATAACTAGAGTTATCCAGGTCATGATTATGAGTGCACGAGCTCATTACTGGGAGGTGGGCTTTCAATTACAGATGGCTGGAAAAAATAAGTCGATTACGAAAAACTTTTTAGTGTTATTTGCACTGTAACCTGTCTTGCACAAAGGGGTTGCACTTAAGCGTACCTTATATACTCCCTTGACTGCTATTTTTTAAAGTAGTTTTTTAGTAGCATTATGTGTTAGTTTAGTTAATTAGTTTTCTTAATTACAAAAAGAATACAATTTGCTGTATTAGCCAGAAACTATGCAGCTACATCAACATTGACAACAGTTTCTTGGAAGTATTTTTCAACCCAAAACATCATTCTCACTGATGCTTCCAAAACCTCATCTTTAATCGCCAGCTAGATAATAACATTACCTTGACAAGCACTTGACATTGGCAGAATTCATAACAAATTAAACAACAAACCTCACAGAGAGCCAAGTATACGAGTTTTGCAATGCATAAAAACATTACGACAGCTCTTTGCAAGCTGGTCCAAAACTGGGTCCAGGCTAGAAGGTCATTGTTACCGCTGAGTCCTGCTTACACTGTGCTATTTTAGGGGCGTAATATACACACAAAACAAGCAGTTAGCTGCTCACCTATATAGGGGTAGTTGTCTGTTGTTTCTGCAACTTCATCAAGAACTTAATTTGACGTTTGGATTCACAACTTCTTCACCTGCATGAAATAAATGAAATTACAATGCTATTAACCATGCAACCTAAACCTGGTTACGTAAATCTGTAGTGAATCATTTGCATGCTCAGAGCTATTCTCTAGAATGGTTATTTGCCAAAGGTACTCCCTTACTTCATTCTTCCCTGGTTCCTTCATCAGATTTGGTGGCTGGATGCCGAGCTGACATGCGGACAAACGCGTCCGTTGGTCTTCACTCAGGGTCACTCAGTCTGCAACCGCTCATTTTTTCCCTGTTTTGACACCCCAGCCGTCAAAAGCACCTACTCTGCCACTGTTAGGGTGAGTCTAAGCTGGTCAGATCCACCCAAACATCTCTGTGGGAATTCAGTGTTTGTTGTCTGGTTTTAGATCATGT